>NC_084628.1:13341686-13409186 GCF_033978795.1 Nerophis ophidion
GCTGAAAAGGAATTGCAAATTACTGTATTCTGATTTTATTTATTTATTCACAATACAAAGGTCCTGCAGTCCTGGGTTCAAATCCAGGCTCGGGATCTTTCTGTGTGGAGTTTGCATGTTCTCCCCGTGAATGCGTGGGTTCCCTCCGGGTACTCCGGCTTCCTCCCACTTCCAAAGACATGCACCTGGGGATAGGTTGATTGGCAACACTAAATTGGCCCTAGTGTGTGAATGTGAGTCTGAATGTTGTCTGTCTATCTGTGTTGGCCCTGCGATGAGGTGGCGACTTGTCCAGGGTGTACCCCGCCTTCCGCCCGATTGTAGCTGAGATAGGCGCCAGCGCCCCCCGCGACCCCAAAAGGGAATAAGCGGTAGAAAATGGATGGATGGATGGATTATTTTATTTACCATTTACACAACATGCCAATTTATCTGGTTTTGGGGTTTGGTGAGTGCTATTGGCAATTTAACAATAACAACTAGTGTCTTCATCTCTTTTATTACATACACATGTTTGAGCAAAACAAAGTCTATAGTACACAATAATTAAACAAAATCAAAAACTACTATCTTCTGCTCAAATCTGTAGGTATTTGCCCTCAAGGTCCTCCTGTGTCCAGGGGATTATTCCTTCAGTTTGAAACCATGAACAAAAAGAAAACAACATATTTTGACAAAAATAATAAAACTATCGATCTATTCACTGTATTATTGATCATATACTGACACTACCCTTTGTATCAACACCACTAATTTATGGATCTATCCACCCTCCTCTTACATGTTGCGTACTGACTGTGACAATGCTGACACACCAACAGTTGGTATTCAATCTTCTCTCTAGACCCTCAAAAATCTAGTTTTAATTTGTTAAAGTGTACTAAGCACTAATTTGTTGATGTTGTTTAAAAAATATCTTAGCAGTTAGCTTCGCTATTGACATGCTTGCTCCTGGTTTTCTCTCGGTGTGTAACATGTTGAGTCTTGTCCTCCAGTGATAATGTTAGTTGATAAAGATACAAAAGATACTGGGAAATTAGGTTTATTTCCTGCAATGGAGGTGATTATTATTAGCTTAGGGGAGCGACACCACACTGTGTATGGAGACACGCAATCAGCCGGGGAATTAAAAATGAATACAATGTCAGCCAGGGGGGATCTGTGTCAGATTGGCATTCGAAAGCATTAATCTGCAATTGCAGTGAAGTGAATTATATTTATATAGCGCTTTTTCTCTAGTGACTCAAAGCGCTTTACATAGTGAAACCCAATATCTAAGTTACATTCAAACCAGTGTGGGTGGCACTGGGAGCAGGTGGGTAAAGTGTCTTGCCCAAGGACACAACGGCAGTGACTAGGATGGCGGATGCGGGAATCGAACCTGCAACCCTCAAGTTGCTGGCACGGCCGCTCTACCAACCGAGCTAAACCGCTTACTTGTTTACCAAAAAACATCTGATACCGGTCGGTATTCTTAATCAATAGCACCTTTGTCTGGGGTGATTCTAAAAATGTGTCCCAAAAAAAAAAGTCCTCATTTTGCAAAAAGGTTTTCAAAAATGTCTATGAACATCGAGGACCAATATGTCTAAGCGCAATTTCCGTAAGCAGCAGATTGCGTTGTGACAACAATAGGGCAGTCATCAAAACCTGACATTAATCCAGATACCTACCCAAAGACATATCATAACATGAGTAGAGATGGGTTCTGAAACTAAATTCATAATAGCACTGGTGCCAACGTAAACGGTAGTAACCAGACCGGAAAAAGAAGTAGCTATCAGTGACTAACTTCAAGTGCTTGAAAGCAATATTGTTATGTCGTGTATGTAATGTAGCATCCTAACAGAGAAACACACTTAATTGCCAGCCTTAAGATGCCAACAGCAGTTTCACACACACACACACATTTCTCCGTAGCTATAACACTTCCTCAACATGCACCAATCACGCTCCTAACAAGTGTGTTGCATTCACAAACCCCTTAATTGTGAATGTCACAACAAAATAGGTCAACGTTGTGTTTTTCTGTGTTGATGCTGATTTTGCTGCCATTATTATGATTATCTGTTGTGGATTTTATATCATATTGTTTAATTTGGTGCTTGGTTATCATCAACATTCATGCTATTGAAGTATTTAAATGGCTATTTATCAACTTGCACGCCTCAAAATTCAATACAATTCAAAAAGCATTATTTGCAATCAAAATGTGTATCTTTGTTAGGGTTTGAGATCGATATCTGCTTAAATATAAATGATATTGTAATGTTTTGTTGTTGATCGTTGTTGGTTTTAGACCCCAGGATGCAAAGGCGCCAAGCGAAGCGCAGGTGAAATATACAGTATTCAATGTGCAGCAGGGTAGTGCACAGGAAGCATGGGGAAAGCTATAGAGCATAGAAGCAGACAAGGTGAGATGATGAAGCCCAGCCCAGAAGACAGGGTTGGTGTAAAAAGCATCCTGATGGACAACCAGGGACAGGTGTATCCTGATTGCCAACCAGGGAAAGGTGAAGGAGCCAGCACTCTGACCAGAGAAGGGGTGAAGGCAAACAGGGAGTGGAAAACCAAAACAAGCGCTTAGGGAAAAAAATTATACAGAAACTGTTCAATTTTTTTAATATATATTAATCTTTCATTTTTCCACAATATTGCTTAGTCTTTATTTAAAAGAAACATTCTTTATTATTATCAAAATTTTTATTTTTACAATGTGAGGGTCTGGGGTTATGTCTCTCCCTCTCCCTCTCGCTACATATATATATATATATATATATATATATATGTATATATATATATATATATATATATATATATATATATATATATATATATATATATATATATATATGTATATATATATATATATATATAGGTATGGATGTATGTATATGTAGGTATGGATGTATGTAAATATATATGTATAGTGGGGCAAAAAAGTATTTAGTCAGCCACCGATTGTTCAAGTTCTCCCACTTAAAATGATGACAGAGGTCTATAATTTTCATCATAGGTACACTTCAACTGTGAGAGACAGAATGTGAAAAAAAAATCCAGGAATTCACATTGTAGGGTTTCCAAAGAATTTATTTGTAAATTATGGTGGAAAATAAGTATTTGGTCAACCATTCAAAGCTCTCACTGATGGAAGGAGGTTTTGGCTCAAAATCTCACGATACATGGCCCCATTCATTCTTTCCTTAACACGGATCAATCATCTTGTCCCCCTTAGCAGAAAAACAGCCCCAAAACATGATGTTTCCACCCCCATGCTTCACAGTAGGTATGGTGTTCTTGGGATACAACTCAGTATCCTTCTTCCTCCAAACACGACAAGTTGAGTTTATACCTAAATGGATACATGGATGATACAGCAGAGGATTGGGAGAATGTCATGTGGTCAGATGAAACCAAAATATAACTTTTTGGTATAAACTCAACTCGGGGGGTGTATATTGTAGCGTCCCGGAAGAGTTAGTGCTGCAAGGGATTCTGGGTATTTGTTCTGTTGTGTTTATGTTGTGTTCTCCCGAAATGTTTGTCATTCTTGTTTGGTGTGGGTTCACAGTGTGGCGCATATTTGTAGCAGTGTTAAAGTTGTTTATACTTCCACCCTCAGTGTGACCTGTATGGCTGTTGACCAAGTTTGCCTTGCAATCACTTGTGTGTATGTGAAAAGCTGTAGATATGATGTGATTGGGCCGGCACGCAAAGGCAGTGCCTTTAAGGTTTATTGGCGCTCTGTAATTTTCCCTCCGTCCGTGTCCGTGCGGTGTTTTAAAAAGTCATTAATTTGACTTTTTGAAACCGATACAGATTATTTCCGATATTACTTTTTAAAGCATTTATCGGCCGATAATATCGGCAGTCCGATAATATCGGACATCTCCTAATTATAATGCTTATCATCCACTGATAAGGCTACAATATGTATATTAGCTAATCTCAATTTTATGCACTAAGGCACAGTAGGGAGTCCCAGCTGCTTCTCTGGATCAGTTTAGGGGTACCTGGTCTGGAAAACTTTTAAAGGGGCGATTTGACCATTCTTCTACAAAGCCCGTTTCCATATGAATTTGGAAATTGTGTTAGATGTAAATATAAACGGAATACAATGACATGCAAATCATTTTCAACCTATATTCAGTTGAATATGCTACAAAGACAACATATTTGATGTTCAAAGAGATAAACATTTTTTTCTTGCAAAAAATCATTAACTTTAGAATTTGATGCCAGCAACATGTGATAAAGAAGTTGGGAAAGGTGGCAATAAATACTGATAAAGTTGAGGAATGCTCATAAAACACTTACTTGACACATCCTACAGGTGAGCAGGCTAATTGGGAACAGGTGGGTGCCATGATTGGGTATAAAACAGCTTTCCAAAAAATACTCAGTCTTTCACAAGAAAGGATGGGCTGAGGTACACCCCTTTGTCCACAACTGCGTGAGCAAATAGTCAAACAGTTTAAGATCAACGTTTCGCAAAGTCCAATTGCAAGAAATTTAGGGATTTCAACATCTACGGTCCATAATGTCATGAAAAGGTTGAGAGAATCTGGAAAAATCACTGAAGCTCTACATTAAACAAGAATGAGAAAAGAATTCCACTTTCAAAGCTTCAACAATTAGTTTCCTCAGTTCCCAAATGTTTATTTAGGTGTTGTTAAAAGAAAAGGTGATGCAACACAGTGGCGAACATGCCCTTTCCCAACTACTTTGGTACATGTTGCAGCCATGAAATTCTAAGTTAATTACTATTTGCAAAAAAAATAATAAAGTTGAGTTTGAACATCAAATATGTTGTTGTAGTGCAATCTACTGAACGTGGGTTGAAAGGGATTTGCAAATTATTGTATTCCATTTATATTTTCATCTAACACAATTTCCCAACTCATGGAAACGGGGTTTGTATTCTTCATTATAAAGGAATTTTTATAATTTATTCCTGATTGTATAATTTCCTTTATTTTGATCTGAAAAATGTCGGATGCCGCTCAGTTTCCCTGTAACGACCTGGTCGCATGGTGATGCGGATTCGTTCTCCCAGGAATGCAGATGAGCCTCGTACACAACGTGAAGGTAGGAAATTATTTATTTAGACAATAAATCAGGCGGGAAACAAACAAAAGCATGCTCATAGCACGGAAGGTAAAAGCTAAGGGGGCTAGCAAACAAAATGAGCTTAGCATGGAAGGCAGCATAAACAAGAAGACTAGCGTGGAAGCTTGCAGGTAGCGAGCATGAAACAGAAGTCATCACTTGTTCAAAAACAAACTAGGAAGCCAGACTGACTGACTGGAGAAGGCAGGCTTAAATAATGACAGTAATCACAAAACAGGTGCACGTCCGGAACAAGCGGCAGGTGAAAATAATGAGTGACTATGGACACCAACTGAGAGGTTGGTGTCACCGATTCTGTTCATAACTTTTATGGACAGAATTTCTAGGCGCAGTCAAAGCGTTGAGGGGTTCCGGTTTGGTAACCGCAGGATTAGGTCTCTGCTTTTTGCAGATGATGTGGTCCTGATGGCTTCATCTGACCGGGATCTTCAGCTCTCGCTGGATCGGTTCGCAGCCGAGTGTGAAGCGACCGGAATGAGAATCAGCACCTCCAAGTCCGAGTCCATGGTTCTCGCCCGGAAAAGGGTGGAATGCCATCTCCGGGTTGGGGAGGAGACCCTGCCCCAAGTGGAGGAGTTCAAGTACCTAGGAGTCTTGTTCACGAGTGGGGGAAGAGTGGATCGTGAGATCGACAGGCGGATCGGTGCGGCGTCTTCAGTAATGCGGACGTTGTACCGATCTGTTGTGGTGAAGAAGGAGCTGAGCTGGAAGGCAAAGCTCTCAATTTACCGGTCGATCTACGTTCCCATCCTCACCTATGGTCATGAGCTTTGGGTCATGACCGAAAGGATAAGCTCACGGGTACAAGCGGCCGAAATGAGTTTTCCTCCGCCGTGTGGCGGGGCTCTCCCTTAGAGATAGGGTGAGAAGCTCTGCCATCCGGGAGGGACTCAAAGTAAAGCCGCTGCTCCTTCACATCGAGAGGAGCAAGATGAGGTGGTTCGGGCATCTAGTCAGGATGCCACCCGAACGCCTCCCTAGGGAGGTGTTTAGGGCACGTCCAACCGGTAGGCCACGGGGAAGACCCAGGACACGTTGGGAAGACTATGTCTCCCGGCTGGCCTGGGAACGCCTCGGGATCCCCCGGGAAGAGCTAGACGAAGTGGCTGGGGAGAGGGAAGTCTGGTTTTTCCTGCTTAGGCTGTTGCCCCCGCGACCCGACCTCGGATAAGCGGAAGATGATGGATGGATGGATGGATATGGACACCTACTGAGAGGTGCACAAACAGCAACCGAAGGAGTCCAAAACCAACAGAAAACACAAAAAGACTCAAAATCTAATCATAACATTCCCATCGCTGACGTCACGCTTTGAATGACTTCCCCGTTATTTCCCCCATCCCTCGTCCTGACTGCTCATGCGCCGCTGGCAGCGTCGGCCTCAAACACGCCAGGAGTGAGATTTTAGACGGGCGCTGGCGAATGTAAAGCGACCTGAATGCCGGTGATGTCAGCCCCTCCGTTCATGAAGCGCATGAATAATTGAGGCAGGGCTGTAGCCCTCGCACACAGGCGGCGGCGGAGGAGGAGGCGGAATGCGACCAGAGAGACGTTGTCGTTCTTCCTCCATCATGAGCGGCGAGGAGAAGAAGCGCAACCATTGGATGCTGCCATTAGGCAGCAGAGGAGAAAACATGGCAGCATCTGCAAGACAAAGAGGATAAAACCGCTCATTTTTTATACTCCTCCTCGTCGTCATGAATGAAGCCGCTTGACAGGGGTTGATCTCCACATGGCTACGACCAGGTTAGTGTTGGAGAAATCAACACATGCTATTTAGGATGGACCCCCAGAGCCTCTTCTTTGGCAGGTGGTGTTCAGGGCGATGTAAGCCGGTTATTAGGAGATCAGAGCTGGCCGGGGGGAAGATCAGTGGCTCTAAGCCTGCTGAAGAAAATCTCCCCGCCTGCATGCCTCCACCATCTTTTTTTTCTCCTTTCGTTGCCGCGGAGAGGACGCCAGTCCGCGTTTGGGATGATTCGCTGGGTGAACAGCTCGCTGCTGGGGCTGACCTACGAGGACATGGTGGTGTTTGAGTGTGTGAGCGTGGCCAACGAGGGCTGCCGCTGCCTGGAGGGCTGCTACGGCGACGTGTTGAGGGACCGCTTCTTTCACCAGGGGTATGGTCCGCTGGATGGATGCAGTAGGATAGCTTGTTATGTATCGCGTACACGGGACGTGATTGGTGGGTGCAAGTTCGTGTTTTTTTTTTTTTGCAATACTGTATTTTTCGCTACGGCCGAAAATGCATAATGAAGAAGGAATAAAAACATATAAAAGTCGCGTCTGCGTGGAGCAGTGGAAGAGTGGCCGTGCGCAACCCGAGGGTCCCTGGTTCAAATCCCACCTAGTACCAACCTCGTCACGTCCGTTGTGTCCTGAGCAAGACACTTCACCCTTGCTCCTGATGGGTGCTGGTTGGCGCCTTGCATGGCAGCTCCCTCCATCAGTGTGTGAATGTGTGTGTGAATGGGTAAATGTGGAAGTAGTACCTTATAAATAAATAAATGGGTTGTACTTGTATAGCGCTTTTCTACCTTCAAGGTACTCAAAGCGCTTTGACACTACTTCCACATTTACCCATTCACACACACATTCACACACTGATGGAGGGAGCTGCCATGCAAGGCGCCAACCAGCACCCATCAGGAGCAAGGGTGAAGTGTCTTGCTCAGGACACAACGGACGTGACGAGGTTAGTTCTAGGTGGGATTTGAACCAGTGACCCTCGGGTTGCGCACGGCCACTCTCCCACTGCGCCACGCCGTCCCCACCCTGAAGGTAGAAAAGCGCTATACAAGTACAACCCATTTATCATTTATTTATTATTTTGGGGGGAAATTTATTTGATAAAATCCAACACCAATAATAGAAATTTGAAAGGCAATTTAAAGGGGAACATTATCAGCAGACCTATGTAAGCGTCAATACATACCTTGATGTTGCAGAAAAAAAAAACATATGTTTTTTTAACCGATTTCCGAACTCTAAAAGGGTGAATTTGGCGATTTAAACGCCTTTCAATTGTTCACTGTCGATGACCTTTCACCCGTGATGTTACAACGGGAAGCAATCCGCCATTTTCTCAAACACATTACACACGGCAAGTCAAATCAGCTCTGTTATTTTCCGTTTTTTTCGACTGTTTTCCGTACCTTGGAGACATCATGCCTCATCGGTGTGTTGTCGGATTGTAACAACACGATCAGGGACGGATTACGTGGAGTGTGCATCGATTAGCACGGCATGCTAATCGATGCTAACATGCTATTTAGACCAGCTGTATGTACATATTGCATCAGACGCTCATTCTTGTTGTGACACACAAACAATTGTGTTGAAAGACAAGGTGACACACAAACAATTGTGTTGAAAGACAAGGTGACACAACGTCGCCGCCAGTCTGGTTTGTGGCTAACGCTCTTAGCCGTTAGCTTCCCCCGTGCTCTTAAAACATCATGCTGTGAACTGACGTGAACTCAAGCTAACTATCGTCCCGCGCTACAGGCTAATGTTAGCTAACAGCGTGAGCGAGATTTCTGCTTCAACTAAATAAGTTGTCCTTAGTCATGGACATGCCCAGACATGCCTCCGCCAGTACATATTTGGTGAATATATTACAGTTTTAATGACTTGTCGCGGCAGCGTTGCTAACAACAAACATACGCATGTCACGTGTCATGACATTTCGCGTGTTCCTATTATTATTGCCGCTGTCCGACTCGGGACACATTCGGGTTAAGGATCCGAGACTGAATCCCGAATCGGGAATCATAGGGATCCATGAACACTGGTTGGTTTGAGTCCTCTGCTTCAGTGATTTTCCAACCCGTGTGCCGTGGCACACTAGTGTGCCTTAAGATACAGTCTGGTGTGCCGTGGGAGATTATCTAATTTCACTAATTTGGGTTAAAATATTTTTTGGAAAACCAGTAATTCCATCCTGATTGGCAACACTAAATTGGCCCTAGTGTGTGAATGTGAGTGTGAATGTTGTCTGTCTATCTGTGTTGGCCCTGGAGTGAGGTGGCGACTTGTCCAGGGTGTACCCTGCCTTCCGCCCGATTGTAGCTGAGATAGGCGCCAACGCACACCACGACCCCAAAAAGGGAATAAACGGTAGAAAATGGATGCCATCATACCATTTTCTACCGCTTATTCCCTTTCGGGGTCGCGGGGGGCGCTGGCGCCTATCTCAGCGACAATCGGGCGGAAGGCGGGGTACACCCTGAACAAGTTGCCACCTAATCACAGGGCCAACACAGATAGACAGACAACATTCACACTCACATTCACACACTTGGGCCAATTTAGTGTTTTGGCGCGGTGGGAGAGTGGCCGTGCGCAACCCGAGGGTCCCTGGTTCAATCCCCTCCTAGTACCAACCTCGTCACGTCCGTTGTGTCCTGGGCAAGACACTTCACCCTTGCTCCTGATGGGTGCTGGTTAGCGCCTTGCATGGCAGCTCCCTCCCTCAGTGTGTGAATGTGGGTGTGAATGGGTAAATGTGGAAGTAGTGTCAAAGCGCTTTGAGTACCTTGAAGGTAGAAAAGCGCTATACAAGTGTGTGAGTTTTCCTTGCCCTTATCTGGGCCTACCGAGGATGTCGTAGTTGTTTGTGTTGTGGTGTGAGACACTAGTGATTTAGGGCTATATAAGTAAACAATAATTGATTGATTGAATATGCCTCATTTGTAGCTATATTTGCATCCAGCCTTTCCCTCCACCCACATTTAATGCCAAACAAACACATACCAATCGACGGATTCAAGTTGCACCGGTGTCAAAAGATGCGAAAGTCCCTCGTTTGTTCTGCACATTTTACCGACGATAGCGATGCTACGACAGAGATGTGTGGATATCTGCGATTTCCAACGATAAAGTCAACGAAATCACAAAGGTGAGTTTTGTTGATGTTATTGACTTATGTGCAAATCGGACGTATTTGGTCACGGCATGACTGCCAGCTAATTGATGCTAACATGCTATTTAGGCTAGCTGTATGTACATTTGTAGCTATATTTGCATCCAGCCTTTCCCTCCACCCACATTTTATGCCAAACAAACACTTACCAATTGACAGATTTAAGTTGCTCCAGTGGTCAAAAGATGCAATCGTTGGTTAGAAGGCGATCACCGAATTTGTTCGCTTTGCCTTTGTCCGTCGTGATATGGCTCAATAGCTTCAGTTTCTTCTTCAATTTCGTTTTCGCTATCTCCCTCCACACTCCAACCATCCGTTTCAATACACTTTTGTAATCTGTTGGATTTCAGCGGCTTAAGAGATTCGAGTCTGAATCCGAGGTACTATGCTATACCTTTCTGTGCTGTCCGCCATGTTTGTTTGTATTTGCGTCACGCAGTCACGTCACAGGAAAATGGACGGCTGGATTTACAGATAGCGAAAATCAGGCACTTTGAAGCCTTTTTTCGGGATATTCCATGATGGGTAAAATTTTGATGAATGAAATAAGCCACTGGGAACTGATTTTTATTGGTTTTAACCCTTCTGAAATTGTGATAATGTTGCCCTTTGAAATAAATAAAGAATAGTGAACAACAGGCTGAATAAGTGTTCGATTGCCATTTTCTGCTGCATATTTCACTATTTCCAGCTTGTAACTTGCAGTATATATTTTCCTTTTCGGTCGAATTTTTGTTCAGCCCTTCTCAGTTTTTATAAGTTCGCGCCAATGTTGAAATGATACATTTTCGTAGGTATGGACGTAGCAGCAAGTAGCATCTTTTTTTTTACGATGCACTTCTGCCATGACCCGCCCCCCCCTCTGATTTTCTATTTGTTGACGTGTGTGTGTGACGATTGCTGATATACGCCTCGTCTCTTGCGTGAATGAGATTAATAATATTATCTGATATTTAATGGTAATGTGTTAATAATTTCACACGTAAGTCGCTCCAGAGTAGAAGTCGCACCCCCTGCCAAACTATAAAAAATACTGTGACTTATAATACGAAAAAATACGGTATATATCCTGGGGTTGTTGCTCATTTTTTATGCGTGTTTGTATCCAGGGGTGTAGAAATGGGGATTTTGTACCCGAGCCCCCACATGAATATTTGTTAGTGAAGTGAGGTGAATTATATTTATGTAGCGCTTTTCTCTAGTGACTCAAAGTCATACTGAAATGCTTCTAAGTACTAATCTTCACCCCGATGGCGTAAAATAAACCAGATTTCATCCAAGTAGCATTATCACTGGAGGACAAGAAGATATCTTCCTGTATCCAGAGGCTTTGCATTCAAAACCCAAATAAATTAAATGGGACCCAATAGTAGTTTTTGCTTTTGTTTATTTATTGTGAACAAGCCACTTCATTTGGGCCCCAAACTCTGGAATGATCTTCCTCTCCATGTGAGACAGGCCCCTTCTTTGGCTACTTTTAAGACCCTTCCTAAAACCAATTTTTACTCATTTGCTTACAATCCTGCATAAGACTTTGAACTGTTTAAACAGTTTTTTTTTCCTATGTGTTTTTTTAATGTGAATTGTGAATTATGTTTATGTAGCAGTTTTCTCTAGTGACTCAAAGTGCTTTTACATAGTGAAACCCAATATCTAAGTTACATTTAAACTAGGGTGGGTGGGCACTGGTCGCAGGTGGGTAAAGTGTCTTGACCTAGGACACAACGGCATTGACTAGGATTGGCGGAAGAGGGGATCGAACCTGTAACCCTCAAGTTGCTGGCACGGCCACTCTACCAATTGAGCTATAACCGGTTGTTAGATTTTAGTATTTATTTTTTTAATGTAATTTAAATATGGAAGTTGTAAAAAATGACGTGTTAGATGAAATCATTATGGCCATGAAAGTTCAATAATAAGGTTTGGTGATCAAATTAAGAAAACCGATGACACCCCCTATCGAAAATGCAAAATGTTTCGTGTCACTGAGATGCACGCTAAAAAATGCTGGGTTATTTTGATAACCCAATTTGTGAGTTGCTAATGTTGGGTTAAATTTTGGAGTTGTTTTTATGAAGAGCAATAATTTTTGGGGGTTATAGTGTTTTATTTCAACTAAATGTCTGAGTTTTCAAAATTATAAACCATTGTTTATTAAAAAGTTACTTTTTTCTTGAAGGTGGCGATTTGTCCAGGAAGTACCACACCTTCCGTCCGAATGCAACTTAGATAGGGTCCAGCACCCCCCGCAACTCCTAAAGGGACAAGCGGTAGTAAATGGATGGATGGTTGGAATTTTATTATGGATTAATATCATTAATATCATTAACATCCTCACCTATGGTCATGAGCTTTGGGTCATGATCGAAAGGATAAGATCACGGGTACAAGCGGCCGAAATGAGTTTCCTCCGCCGTGTGGCGGGGCTCTCTCTTAGAGATAGGGTGAGAAGCTCTGCCATCCGGGAGGAACTCAAAGTAAAGCCGCTGCTCCTCCACATCGAGAGGAGCCAGATGAGGTGGTTCGGGCATCTGGTCAGGATGCCACCCGAACGCCTCCCTAGGGAGGTGTTTAGGGCACGTCCAACCGGTAGGAGGCCACGGGGAAGACCCAGGACACGTTGGGAAGACTATGTCTCCCGGCTGGCCTGGGAACGCCTCGGGATCCTCCGGGAAGAGCTAGACGAAGTGGCTGGGGAGAGGGAAGTCTGGGTTTCCCTGCTTAGGCTGTTGCCCCCGCGACCCGACCTCGGATAAGCGGAAGATGATGGATGGATGGATGGATACAATCACCCAACATTGAGTTAGCATAACTCAACTTTTGGGTTAAATAATTCAACCCAATAGTTTGGTTGGGAATCACCCAACATTAAATTATCTTTACTCAACTTTTTGGTTATATAATTTTTTGAAAAAGTTGGATTGAAAAAATGTACCCAAAATGTTGAGTCAAAATAACTCAAATAAGGGGTGTGTCCTATTCTGGACCAGCAGCTGGGTTCAAATTGGGTTATTTTTTAACCCAACATTTTTTAGTGTGTGGCAGCAACTTGGAACATTTCACTCAACACAGACGTCATAACGTCATCAAAGCACAACTTTTCGAAACAAAAGAAGTGGTGGAAAAAAGGTAAAAATATAGTAAATTTATGTGTGTCAGCATTGGAGAAAGTTATGTTAATGTCCGACTTGTGCATCTCACCGCCCATAACTGTGGTGCGTTCAAGGACCCTTGATTAAAATTCGAAACAGAGGTGTCAATAGTTTCTAAAGGAAGGGGGAGGATTAATCCCTGGGACATGTACTAATGATAATATGATACAAATGATGTAATATTATAATTGTTATTATCCACTGATAAAGCTACAATATGTGTTGAACTATCTCAATTTTACGCACTTAGGCACAGGAAAACTTCACGGATTTATAGTCACATTTAAGTGAATAATGACCTGTTATATGATCATTTAATTACATATCCTGACCACTTGATATCATATTAGCACTTTATTGAATAATTTAAAAATTATTAAAACTAGAGATGTCCGATAATGGCTTTTTTGCCGTTATCCGATATTCCAATCGGGTCCAACTCTTAATTACCGATACCAATATCAATCGATACTGATATATACTGTCGTGGAATTAACACATTATTATGCCAAATTTTTTTGCGATGGCCCGCTGGATGCATTAAACAATGTAACAAGGTTTTCCAAAATAAATCAACTCAAGTTATGGGAAAAAAAATGTCAACATGGCACTGCCATATTTATTATTGAAGTCACAAAGTGAATTTTTTTTTTTTTTTTAAACATGCCTCAAAACAGCAGCTTGGAATTTGGGACATGCTTTCCCGGAGAGAGCTAGAGGAGGTTGAGGTGGGCGGGGTTAAGGTGGTGGAGGGAGAGGAGGTAGCTGGGGGGGGGTGTATTTTTCAACGTCCCGGAAGAGTTAGTGCTGCAAGTGGTTCTGGGTATTTCTTCTGTTGTGTTTGTTGTGTTACGGTGCGTTGTGAAAAATGTGTTTTTCATTGTTGTTTGATGTGGGTTCACAGTGTGGCGCATATTTTTAACAGTGTTAAAGTTGTTTATACGGCCACCCTCAGTGTGACCTGTATGGCTGTTGACCAAGTATGCCTTGCTTTCACTTGTGTGTGTGTGTGTGTGTGTGTGTGTGTGAAAAGCCGTAGATATTATGTGACTGGGCCGGCACGCAAAGGCAGTGCCTTTAAGGTTTATTGGCTCTCTGTACTTCTCCTTACGTCTGTGTACCACTACATACAGCGGTGTTTCAAAAAGTCATACATTTTACTTTGTGAAACCGATACTGATAATATCCGATATTACATTTTAAAGTATTTATCGACCGATAATATCGGCAGTCTCAAATTATTGAGAGAGCATATATTTAGATAGCTGCATGTGTTAACAAAAAAACAACAACAAAAAGGTCAACCTACTTTTTTACATGGTTTTACATGAGAAGTCCCAATCAGGGTTTTATCCTGACGATCTTCCATGAGTGAGATCGGCCGATATCAATGCGATTCTAGTCGCATGTAAATGTTTCACTATATTTATGATGACGCAATATTTAAACAAATTCCTTGTTTTCGTTGTCTACATGCTGCCCATGGATTTAATCAAAACAAAGTCAGTAGTACTCAAACACCAAACAAAAGTTGGTGTTTGGACTTCGTTTGCCCTCAAAATCCGTCTGAGTCCAGAAAAGTATGTAATTATAGAAATAAAAATCTTAACACTCTAGTAGCACTTATATCTTGTGTTGTTTCATGTTAGCCTCGCGATTAGGATTCCTGCTCCTGGCTTGCTCTTACTCTGCGTGAAACATGTTGAGCCTATCCTTTACTTGATAATGACACTTACGATACTCAAAAATTTAGTTGTTTTTTGTCAGAATGGAAGTCATCGGCACAGCACTTTATGGAAATATACAATTAGCGGGTAAGCACCCCCGTCTGGTGAGATACCAGAAATACAGTGAAGTATCAGTCTTTCAGCATTGAAAGTGTCATGGCTAGGACTTTGGTGTGATTTGTTTTCCCGTGGTGCAAAGCGACTGGATCGTACATGGCGTGAGGGTAAAAACATGATTTTAATCTTAACCCAAAAAAAAGGAACAAACGAAAGGCGCTCTCAGCAGAGGTTAAAAACTTGGCTAAGAAAACAAAACTACCACGAAGGCAAAACTATGGACATAAAACAAAACTTGCAAACTATGGCATGAATAAAGAAAACTTACTTGGAACGAGAAAAGAGCATGAAGAAGAGCAGCATGGATCATCAGCATGAATAACAAGGGTGTGTAGAGGGTGATGTCGCCAGGCTGACTGCCTGGCAACTACAGGCTTAAATAGAGGTGACATAATTAACAACAGGTGCGTGACATGAGGACAGGTGAAAAGGAATGTTTGTCATGGAAACAAAGCAGGGAGTGAAAAAACAGGGACTGACAGAGTGCAAAAACCAAGCAGAACATAGCCAAACTAAACATGATCACCAGAAAGGCATTAATCACATACTTTTTTAACAAAAATTGTCTGATACTGTTCGATCGCATGAGGCATGGTTTAATACATGAGTTTTAAACAGCTGGTTTCAATCAAATTCATGCAGTAGTTTGTTTTTAGTGCATGTACATAAACATCAAGTTTCGGTTTAGGCTTGGATAGGGGTGGCCCTTCTTGTGTTTGGGCGCCCAGAATTTGGAGCTCCGGCCCTGTTTTATGTCTGCTGCCTGGGAGTGCATTTGGCAAGGCAGACCTTTCACAGTCCCAAGAGAGGGTCTTTTTTTTTTTTCCTGCCACATGGCTTTTTTCCAATGGTCAGCAAAACCGCGAAAAACAAGTAAAGCACCCCACACCCCCACCCCGCCTTTAGAAAGGTCCGGATGAAGAGTATTGTTGAACGGAACATTTGCGGACCACTCGAGCCAGTGGGATTTAAGAGCTTTAGAAAGACTGGAACAAAGTGGCACAAGCAAGCATGCATGCTTGTTTTCCCTTTTTTTCCCTCTTTTTTTGACCTATTTGGGATTTGAGTGTGACATGAAAGGAGGGGGTCACATGTGACTGACACCTCAAACTTCAAATGCACTGTCGGGCTGTGCAGCGTGTAGGTTTTGGCTGCGATGTTCCCTAACTCTTACTTGGCATGTGTAATACTTGATCATGCAATCAAGTATCATGCTGGTTATGCTACAAAAGGATTTATCATAGGAACGACCTCGCACATGCTTTATTTTCAACCTGGGGTGTCAAATGTACGGATCAGGCCCGCGAACAGGTTTTATCCTGCCCTAAGTATAAAAATGAGCCAAAATTTTTGAATGAAAGAAACTGCTGTTCTAAATATGTCCACTAGATGTCACAATAGCAATTATTTGTATTTTTGTAGAATATGCTACATATATGTAAAAAAAATTAAATAATAATACACCAGCTAGTGCACCAGTCATTAATAAAATCCTGTGAGTTGATTTTGATATTTTGTTATCTTAATAGATTAAAATTGAACACCAATGACTTAACTGATGAAGATTATCACATAATTTATTTAGAATGTATAAATAACAACAAATAGAGGTAGAATACTATTTACCGCAATATGTAAAAGTAAAAAAAAAAAAAAAAAAAAATTATGATTTTTACATTTTCAGATTGTGCTTGTTCTATTTTTACACAAAAAAATAAACAATCTGAAGTTGTCTTTATTTTTAAGTTACTTTGCTGTGATTTTACCAGTCTGGCCCACTTGGGAGTAGCTTTTTCTCCATGTGGCCCCCCTATCTAAAATGAGTTTGACACCCCTGTTTTAAAAGTAAGGGTGCTAGAAAAAAAAGTTGATTTACATCCCAATCGCAAATCTGATACATAATCCGATTTTCAATTGATCGAGCCTTCCGCCCGATTGTAGCTGAGATGGGCGCCAGCGCCCCCCGCGACCCCGAAAGGGAATAAGCGGTAGAAAATGGATGGATGGATGGATTCATAATTTTAAAAAATACTGTATATTTAAAAAAAATTGAGTGTCAGTACATAAATCAATACCCACATGCAAAAAATAAATCAATACCTGCTTTTTTCAGTATTGTTAGTGATGAATACTGTGCAACACTTACACTGTATTGCCATAAGTATTTGGCCACCCATCCAAATGATGAGAATCAGGTGTCCTAATAACTTGGCCAGGTGTACAAAATCAAGCACTTAGGCATGGAGACTGTTTCTACAAACATTTGTGACAAAATGGACCGCTCTCTGTGATTTCCAGCATGGAACTGTCATAGGATGCCACCTGTGCAACAAATCCAGTCAGGAAAATTCCTCGCTCCTAAATATTCCAAAGTCAACTTTATTGTAAGAAAAGTGAAGAGTTTGGGAACAACAGCAAGTCAGCCACCAAGTGGTAGGCCACGTAAACTGACAGAGAGTGGGGTCAGCGGATGATGAAGCGCATTGTGCAAAGACTTTCCTGCACAGTTAGTTGCTACAGAGCTCCAAACTTTTTGTGACCTTCTAATTAGCCCACGTACAGTACGCAGAGAGCTTCATGCAAGGGGTTTTCATGGCCGATCAGCAGCATCTAAGCCACATATAACCAAGAGCAGTGGAGATTCGTCCTTTGGACTGGTGAATCTCGCTTTGTCATCTGGCAATCTGATGGACGAGTCTGAATTTGGAGGTTTCCAGGAGAACGCTACATTTCGGACTGCATTGTGCCGAGTGTGAAATTTGGTGTAGGAGGATTTAGGGTGTGGGGTTGTTTTTCAGGAGTTGGGCTTGGCCCCTTGGATCCAGTGAAAGGAATGTTGAATACTCCAGGATACCAAAACCTTATGGACAATTCCATGGAATGGCACTTCAAGTTCATATGTGAGTAAAGGCAAGTGGCCAAATATTTGTGGCAATATAGTGTATTTGTGGAAGTCTTTCATGAATATGGATTTTGCTACTTGGATTCGCCCTCGCTCACAGACCAATCAATCAGTCAAACTGTATTTATAAAGCACTTTTCATGCATAATGAATGCATCACAAAGTGTTATACAGACTTAAATTCAATGCCCAATGACCCTTATCCCTCACCATAGATCACAAACACACTGTACAATTGAATGCATGGCTGAGTACAGAGGAGACAGGTGAAGAAACACTATCACAGGAGCCATATGCACCAGGAGGTCATCAGAATAAAATACAAGTAAAACAAATTATGAAGAGGAATTTACAATAAATAAATATAAATAAATACTAACTAATAAGAAATAAAAAGGAAAATATTATTGACTTCAATCAATATGAATAAGTATTAAGTAAAAGCCAAATAAAAAAGATGGGTCTTAAGCCTGTTTCTAAAAACATGAACGGTCTGTGCAGCCTTGAGGTCCTACGGCACCGTAGATGGTGATCATAATAGTGGAAAGATGCCGTCATGTGACTTTGGGTCCTGACTTTTAGTATGGATCTCAAGGTTTGCGATGGTTCGTCGGGTAAAAGCAAATGTGAAAGACAAGAAGGCCCCAATACCATAAAAACAAGTATAAACCATAAGAAGAACCTTAATGACGATGGGAGTGTGACAGTGTAGCACAGGGGGGTCAAACTCATTTTAGATGGGTATAGGAGTCGTATAGGAGAAAAATATACTCCCAAGTGGGCCGGACTGGTAAAATCACGGCACGATAACTTATAAATAAAGACAACTTCAGATAGTATTCTTTGTTTAAAAATAGAACAAGCACATACTGAAAATCTACAAATCATAATAATGTTGTTTTTAACACTTACATGTTGTGGTTAATAGTGTACATGTATTTTTTGTTTATACTTTCTGAATAAATTATGTGATAATGTCCATCAGTAAACTCTTTGTTGTTCATTTTCAATCTATCAAGATAACAAAATAATATTGAAATCTAATTGCAGGATGTTATTTATGACTGGTGCACTAACATGTGGTTTATTTTTCTTTTTACATATGTAGCATGATCTACAAAAATACAAAGAATTGCTATTGTGACATCTAGTGGACACATTTGGAACAGCAGTTTTTTTCATTCTAATATTTTGTCTCCTTTTTATACTTAGCAAAGTCATCCCGCGGGCCGTACGTTTCGCACCCCTGGTGTAGCATAACTCCGCTTCACAACACACCTCTTGGCAACACCTCGTAGCTAAAATCATTTGCGCAAGTAGAGATGCGTATTAAAAGTGAAAGAAAGGTGTATCTTGCATCATGCATTTATTCAGCAATCCAACACAAGCACTCACAAATATATTTGGTGCGTTGGTGAGAGGAGACATCTGCCACCACAAGCCCATCCAGTGGACATTTCCACAGTGTGCAGAAAACTTTTCAGAAGTGTGCAGGCCAACCTTTATCACTTCTTAAAGTACAAGAAAAACACAACTCAGAGACACTCTTCTGTTGTGCGGCAACACTTTGAACACCGCTGGTTTTCTTATTTCGCCAGGAATGCAAAGTGCTGGGCCTGGGTTCTCGACATTTTGGTGAACGCCACTTTTTTTATGGGCCCGTGGCACACAAAAAAACAGCAGAAACAAAAAAAAAATAGAGTAAAAATCATAATGTAATGAAATGACTAAAAACACAAAGATTTGTCTTTGAAAGTATATTATAGCATTTTTATTAGCTCATTTCATTACAAATGACATGCACAGTGGTGTCAAATGTACGGCTCGAGGGCCGGATCAGGCCCGCAAACAGGTTTTATCTGGCCCGCGGGATGAGTTCGCTCAGTATAAAAATGTACCTGAAATTTGTTAATGAAAGAAACTGCTGTTGTAAATGTGTCCACTAGATGTCGCAATAGCAATTCTTTGTATCTTTGTAGATGATGCTACATATGTAGACAATAAACCACATGACTGATGATCAAACTACATAAATAACATTCTGTAATTTGATTTTAATTTAAAAAAAAAATATCTTGATGAACATTATCACATGATTTATTTAGAAACTATAACAACAAATATGCTATTAACCGCAACAGGTAAAACATTTTTAAACATTATAAATTTGTACAATTTCAGAATGTGCTTGTTCTATTTTTAAACAAAGAAAACAATCTGAAGTTGTCTTTCTTTAAAAGTTATCTTGCTGTGATTTTTGTTGTGATCCGCTTCCCGGATCACACCCTTTGTCTGTTTATTGAGTCCTTTTTGGGGTTTTTGATTGTTTGGACTCTTCCGGTGCTGAGTTTGTGTGCACTTCCTGTTTTTGTTACCACGGTGTCACGTGTGGGTTGCATTTTAATGCAGGATCGTTCCTCCAACGCAAACATAGACACTCCGGACAACAACGTAAAGGTAAGAATGATTTAAAAACAAAAACACTGGTACAAAAACAGACTAAAAGAAACGTGTGGCGAAAGCACAGAAGCTAATGCTAACACTAGCACAGGATCAGGTAACAAGAAATCTAGTAAATACCAACGAAACAGTTGCATACCGCAAACAAGGGACCAAGACCGACTGACGGGACAAAGCAGGCTTAAATAAGAAAGCAATTAAGCAAAAACAGGTGTGCGTCTGGAAACCGCAGCAGGTGAAATTAATACGTTACCATGGTGACCAAACTAACTCACAAAGGTACACAAACAACAAAGGGAGTCCAAACTAACAGAAAATAACTAAACTAAACATGATCCGGACTACGGATCATGACACACGGTTTCTGATTTGTCCCACCTGCTATGCTTTTTACGCACACCTGTTTCTCATTCACATTCGCATTCAGTAATGCGGACGTTGTATCGATCCGTTGTGGTGAAGAAGGAGCTGAGCCGGAAGGCAAAGCTCTCAATTTACCGGTCGATCTACGTTCCCATCCTCACCTATGGTCATGAGCTTTGGGTCATGACCGAAAGGATAAGATCACGGGTACAAGCGGCCGAAATGAGTTTCCTCCGCCGTGTGGCGGGGCTCTCCCTTAGAGATAGGGTGAGAAGCTCTGCCATCCGGGAGGGACTCAAAGTAAAGCCGCTGCTCCTCCACATCGAGAGGAACCAGATGAGGTGGTTCGGGCATCTGGTCAGGATGCCACCCGAACGCCTCCCTAGGGAGGTGTTTAGGGCACGTCCAACCGGTAGGAGGCCACGGGGAAGACCCAGGACACGTTGGGAAGACTATGTCTCCCGGCTGGCCTGGGAACGCCTCGGGATCCCCCGGGAAGAGCTAGACGAAGTGGCTGGGGAGAGGGAAGTCTGGGTTTCCCTGCTTAGGCTGTTGCCCCCGCGACCCGACCTCGGATAAGCGGAAGATGATGGATGGATGGATGGATGTTTCTCATTGTTTGCTTGAGTATTTAAACCTGCCTGCTACCTTAGGTCTGTCTGGTTTGTTTGCTTCATGCAACAGTCACGTTTGTTTTTTTCAACTCTGTGCTAAGTTTCGCCTTAGCTTCCGTGCGTTCGGCACGCTATTTTGAACTTTTTAACTACGTGCTAAGTTTCACCTTAGCTTCCGTGCATTCGGCACGCATTTCTTGGACTCTTGCAACTACATGCTAAGCTAGCATTAGCTTCCCGTGCATAGGCACGCCGTTTCTTTTCCTTTTTTTACCAGTGTTATTTTACCTTTTTGTATTAAACAAGCTACTACCTGCAATCCTGCCTTGTCCTGGTCCTGCAGCATCTTGGGGTGACAACTCGCGCATCCAAAATGTGTTCCGAACGCAACAATTTTACAAGTTTGGCCCACTTGGTAGTATATTTTTCTCCACTTGGCCCCCGATCTAAACCAAGTTTGACACCCCTGCTCTAGCACCGTATTAAAATAATATTGTGACAGACTTCCTGCCGTCCTGGTGTGGGTTGCGAGGACACTTGACACACGACGCATCATAACAGGTTTGACTTGGATTTATTCTTTCAATAAATCTGTTGTCCTTCGGCCCTTTGGTCGCGTCACTTTTCAGTGCTCGTTTACCGTCGTTGGTCGCGCCACTTTGCAGTGCGCGCGTACTGCCTGTCTGCTGCCGCTGCACACCTTTCGGCGTCCGGGGATGCGTCCGGGGCTTGCGTCCGCTGCGGGGGTGCGTCATCTCGCTCTCGTTTTGAGTTGTCGCGCTCTTGGTCTTCTGGCCGTGGTTTCCTCCTGTTGTGGAAATTTCTTAAAGACGATCCTTTAGTGACAAATAGCTTTAAAATGATTTATTAAAGTAACAAACAAATAATAACAAGCTTTGCAAAGCGAGACCAAACCTGAACGACACATCCGTTCGTTCCAGCTTGTTCTAACTCCTTTAGAATATCAGAAGTCCCACCCTCCATGCTCATTTACATACAGTACACCAGTGGAATGAATACCCAAAGTCCTCTGAAGGGGAGAGGATGTCGTTTGCCCAGAGGAGGGGAGTCACTCAGGAAAGGGGAACAATTTAGCTCTGTTGGGGGTCAAGCATAAATGACACATATGCCCAGGTCAACTAAAGTCCACATGTTACATCAAAGACACAGGAGACGGAGCTTGATCAGATAATAGATCTCTTGCTAAGTGTCACATTCCTGAGCCCAATAAACAACTTTTGGTACCCAGTTCAAAGAACATCATCTCTTAAAACGAGTACATGTAATTTTGCTATCACACTCCTCCGTGCTGCTCTCTCGGTCGTTCCTCCCTCGCCCTTTTTATATTCTAGCAGCAGATGGAGAGATTTTGAGCAGGTGTGTGGTATACGCACCTGGCTCAGATTTCCGCTGTAGTGTCGCTCCGCATGCGTCACGCCTCTCCTCGCCGCTGCATGCCCCGCCTCCTGGCCTCCATGTGGGCCCGGGCTGCTGCTCTCCGCCCGCTGTCGGCCCGTCGGCTGTGTCTCTCCACAAATATTAATAATAATATTTTTTGTTTTATATATTTGAAAGCTACTCCTGTCCTTTTTTAGGATGTAAAACAGGGGTGCCCACACTTTTTCTGCAGGCAAGCTACTTTTCAATTGACTAACTCGAGGGGATCTACCTCATTTATATATATCATTTATATTTATTTATTTATGAAAGAGACATTTTTGTAAACAGGTTAAATATGTTTAATGATAATACAAGCATGTGTAACACATATAGATGTATTTCTTTCACAAAGACAAGAATATAAGTTGGTGTATTACCTGATTCTGATGACTTGCATTGATTGGAATCAGAGAGTAATGATGTTAACGCCCACGTTTTCAAATGGAGGAGAAAAAAAGTTGTCCTTTCTGTACAATACCACATGAAAGTGGTTGGTTTTTGGCATCTAATTCATCCAGCTTCCATACACTTTACAAGAAAAACATTGGCGGCAAATTCCGTAGCTTGCTTGATTGACATTCACGGCACCCGAGGGTCTTGTGAGATGACGCTGGCTGCTGCCAGTTCATTATTATGAAAAAATGACAGAGAGGAAGGCGAGAAACACTTCTTATTTCAACAGACCTTCGCACCGTCCCTTCCGTCAAAACTCTAAAGGCCGACTGCACATTTCCTATCTTTACAATAAAAGCCCTGCTTCATGCTGCCTGCGCTAACAAAATAAGAGTCTCGGAAAGCTGGCGTGCACAAGTGATGTGCACGCCAGCTTTCTGAGGTATCGGATCGCTTGTGCACGCCAGTTTTCCAAGACTGTATTTAGTTAGCGCAGGCAGCATGAAGCAGGGCTTTTATTGTGAAGATAGGAAATGTGCAGTCGGCCTTTAGAGTTTTGACGGAAGGTACGCCACGAGAGTCTGTTGAAATAAAAAGTGTTTCTCGCCTTCCTCTCTGTCATATTTTCATAATAATGATCTTGCAGCAGCCAGCGTCATCTCACAAGACCCTCCGGTACCGTGAATGTCTTTTAAGTGACGTCTTGGTGAAGATTGATGATCACTAATTTTTAGGTCTATTTTTTTTAAAAGCCTGGCTCGAGATCGACTGACACACCCCCCGCGGTGGACTGGTAGCTCGCGATCGACGTAATGGGCACCCCTGATGTAAAATAATTGACAATTGTTATTCATGATCATACTTATAGGCACAGTATTGTTTGTTTTGATATACTGGGAGGCTATAGGCCACTGCTGTTCTTATATTAATATATAATTACCTATTGGCAGTTGATACTGCAATTTGAACTTTGTGCAAACATATGCTGAAGCACAGTTATGAGGGTGCAGCAAATATCTTTTCCGGTCGTATTGCTGAAATAAATTCTTCAATGCTCAAATACTGAGACTTTGTTGTTCCACTCGGGCAAGTAGCAGCAGACCTGGACAGTATATTTAGTCACGCACGCACTGAATATTTAAACCTCCTTTGTTATAGCAATCTTCACTCCAAGTTGAGATTTGTGGGAGCTGTGTGGCTGCACTGCTTCTAGGGGCGTGCGTTCTCATTGTAAAGTCGTATAGTCGCCGTCACTGGAAGTAAATATAGACTGTGGTCAGTTAATCAATGCAGCTGGGTAGTAAAGCAGTTGCTGGGGATTGGACATCGCAGTATGTGTGATAATATTGCTTTGTCTTACAAGTGCAATTCTCGTATTGATCACCCTCACTATTGATTTTTGATCCATTTTCTGACTGGTAATAAAAAAAAGTAGGCCGACATAAGTTGTCATTGTTGGAGTACTTTCATTTTATTTCTGTTTTATGCATAAAAATGCTGTTGGTATGGAACTTATGTTGATAATCATTTGTGGTAGAGGAAATTATTTACCGGTATATTGTTTTCAAATATTTTTATGTCTCAGGAAGTTATGCATATGTATGTTTTTCAATAATTGGACCAAAATTCATTTCATATTCTCTACTGCTCGTTAGTGTTACCATATCTGAGTTATTGTGCAGAAATATAGGGAAAAAAAACTACAAATGTGCGTTTCATTCATTAACAGTGTTACAAAAAAGATAAATTAGAATAATACATTATGTCCTTTGTCACTGATTCTGTTCATAACTTTTATGGACATAATTTCTAGGCGCAGTCAAGGCGTTGAGGGGTTCCGGTTTGGTGACCGCAGGATTAGGTCTCTGCTTTTTGCAGATGATGTGGTCCTGATGGCTTCATCTGACCGGGATCTTCAGCTCTCACTGGATCGGTTTGCAGCCGAGTGTGAAGCGACCGGAATGAGAATCAGCACCTCCAAGTCCGAGTCCATGGTTCTTGCCCGGAAAAGGGTGGAATGCCATCTCCGGGTTGGGGAGGAGACCCTGCCCCAAGTGGAGGAGTTCAAGTACCAAGGAGTCTTGTTCACGAGTGAGGGAAGAGTGGATCGTGAGATCGACAGGCGGATCGGTGCGGCGTCTTCAGTAATGCGGACGTTGTACCGATCCGTTGTGGTGAAGAAGGAGCCGAGCCGGAAGGCAAAGCTCTCAATTTACCGGTCGATCTACGTTCCCATCCTCACCTATGGTCATGAGCTTTGGGTCATGACCGAAAGGATAAGATCACGGGTACAAGCGGCTGAAATGAGTTTCCTCCGCCGTGTGGCGGGGCTCTCCCTTAGAGATAGGGTGAGAAGCTCTGCCATCCGGGAGGAACTCAAAGTAAAGCTGCTGCTCCTCCACATCGACAGGAGCCAGATGAGGTGGTTCGGGCATCTGGTCAGGATGCCACCCGAACGCCTCCCTAGGGAGGTGTTTAGGGCACGTCCAACCGGTAGGAGGCCACGGGGAAGACCCAGGACACGTTGGGAAGACTATGTCTCCCGGCTGGCCTGGGAACGCCTCGGGATCCCCCGGGAAGAGCTAGACGAAGTGGCTGGGGAAAGGGAAGTCTGGGCTTCCCTGCTTAGGCTGCTGCCCCCGCGACCCGACCTCGGATAAGCGGAAGAAGATGGATGGATGGATGGACATTATGTTGGATATAGACAACATACAAACCCTTTATTTATTGAGTCAAAAATATTGAAGTTCAATGATTCGGTAAAATTGCAAACAGCTAAAATTGTGTACAAAGCAAACTGTAACCTGCTACCCAATAATGTACAACAATACTTCTCAACAAAAGAGGAGAAATATAACATAAGAGGTAAAACTAACTTAAAACATGTTCGCTTGTACAACACTTAAAACCTTTAGCATATCAGTATGTGGAATTAAACTATGGGATGGATTAAGCAAATAAGCAAATAAGTTAAACAATGTACTGATATGATCAAGTTTAAGAGGTTGTTTAAATGTAATAGTGCTTTAAAGTACAAAGAGTGAGTCACTAGAGAAAATCGCTATATAAATATCAATGAATCAATCAATCAATGTTTACTTATATAGCCCTAAATCACTAGTGTCTCAAAGGGCTGCACAAACCACTACGACATCCTCGGTAGGCCCACATAAGGGCAAGGAAAACTCACACCCAGTGGGACATCGGTGACAATAATGACCCAGTGGGACGACGGTGACAATGATGACTATGAGAACCTTGGAGAGGAGGAAAGCAATGGTTGTCGAGCGGGTCTAACATGATACTGTGAAAGTTCGATCCATAATGGATCCAACACAGTCGCGAGAGTCCAGTCCAAAGCGGATCCAACACAGCAGCGAGAGTCCCGTTCACAGCGGAGCCAGCAGGAAACCATCCCAAGCGGAGGCGGATCAGCAGCGCAGAGATGTCCCCAGCCGATATACAGGCAAGCAGTACATGGCCACCGGATCGGACCGGACCCCCTCCACAAAGGAGAGTGGGACATAGAAGAAAAAGAAAAGAAACGGCAGATCAACTGGTCTAAAAAGGGAGTCTATTTAAAGGCTAGAGTATACAAATAAGTTTTAAGGTGAGACTTAAATGCTTCTACTGAGGTGGCATCTCGAACTGTTACCGGGAGGGCATTCCAGAGTACTGGAGCCCGAAATGAAAACGCTCTATAGCCCGCAGACTTTTTTTGGGCTTTGGGAATCACTAATAAGCCGGAGTCCTTTGAACGCAGATTTCTTGCCGGGACATATGGTACAATACAATCAGCAAGATAGGATGGAGCTAGACCGTGTAGTATTTTATACGTAAGTAGTAAAACCTTAAAGTCACATCTTAAGTGCACAGGAAGCCAGTGCAGGTGAGCCAGTACAGGCGTAATGTGATCAAACTTTCTTGTTCTTGTCAAAAGTCTAGCAGCCGCATTTTGTACCAACTGTAATCTTTTAATGCTAGACATGGGGAGACCCGAAAATAATACGTTACAGTAATCGAGGCGAGACGTAACAAACGCATGGATAATGATCTCAGCGTCTTTAGTGGACAGAATGGAGCGAATTTTAGCGATATTGCGGAGATGAAAGAAGGCCGTTTTAGTAACGCTTTTAATGTGTGCCGCAAAGGAGAGAGTTGGGTCGAAGATAATACCCAGATTCTTTACCGTGTCGCCTTGTTTAATTGTTTGGTTGTCAAATGTTAGAGTTGTATTATTAAATAGAGTTCGGTGTCTAGCAGGACCGATAATCAGCATTTCCATTTTTTTGGCGTTGAGTTGCAAAAAGTTAGCGGACATCCATTGTTTAATTTCATTAAGACACGCCTCCAGCTGACTACAATCCGGTGTGTTGGTCAGCTTTAGGGGCATGTAGAGTTGGGTGTCATCAGCATAACAGTGAAAGCTAACACCGTATTTGCGTATGATGTCACCTAGCGGCAGCATGTAGATGCTGAAGAGTGCAGGGCCAAGGACCGAACCCTGGGGAACTCCACACGTTACCTTAACGTAGTCCGAGGTCACATTGTTATGGGAGACACACTGCATCCTATCAGTAAGATAAGAGTTAAACCAAGACAGGGCTAAGTCTGACATACCAATTCGTGTTTTGATACGTTCTAATAAAATATTATGATCGACGGTATCGAAAGCAGCGCTAAGATCGAGGAGCAGCAACATAGATGACGCATCAGAATCCATCGTTAGCAATAGATCATTAGTCATTTTTGCGAGGGCTGTCTCCGTGGAGTGATTTGCCCTGAAACCGGATTGAAAGGTTTCACATAGATTGTTAGACGCTAAGTGTTCATTTAACTGCTCCGCAACAATTTTTTCGAGGATTTTTGAAATAAAGGGAAGGTGAGACACCGGTCGGTAGTTTACCATGAGGTCAGGATCGAGGTTAGGTCTTTTAAGAAGAGGATGAATAACCGCTTTTTTGAATGCTAGGGGAACAGTGCCCGAGGAAAATATAATTCACTTCACTTCACTTAACATACTGTGCTACCAAGTAACGCAACATAGCATGCTCATCAGACACTACAATAGGTACACCCTAATGAGAGCCTATGCCGCATAGCTCGGGGGTCAGCAACCCGTGGCTCTTTAGTGCCACCAGAGTGGCTCCCTGGAGCATTTTTAAAAAAGGATTGAAAATGGAAAAAAAAAAAGGGAAAAATCTTTTGTTTTAGTGTGTTTTCTGTTTGAGGACAAACATGACACAAACCTTCCCAATTGTTAGAAACCCCTCTGTTTACTATATTTGTGTGTATGGGTCAATCATGAGAGTGTTTGGTGAACGTTGTTTTGCCCTACTAATTTTGGCGGTTCTGGAACTCACCATAGTGTGGACTGCGACGCAACAGTTTGTTTACATGTAAAATCTCCAACTCCTTCTGTGTCTCATTTTGTCCACCAAAAGTTTTATGCTGTGCGTGAATGCACTAAGGTGCGCTTTGTTGATCTTATTGACTTGTGGGAGTGCTAATCAGGAATGTTTGGTCAGTGCATGACTGCAAGCTAATCAATGCTTAGATTAAATATAGGCTAGCTGCATGTACATATTGCATCATTATGCCACGTTTGTAGGTATAATTGAGCTCATTTAATATAATTTACTTTCATCCTCTTTGAATATAATTTAGTTTTGCATGCCTCATGACACATTATCTGTATGTAATATTGGCTGCATTTCTGAAAGTTGTTTGTGAGCCATGTTGTTCCAGACCACAGCAAACATTGCCTAGCTTACCAAAGATTGTAATGAATCTATTAAAAGACAGCCTGCCGTTTCCTTTAACTTGGACACACACATCGATACCTGTTTTTGATTGATTGATTGATTGATTGAAACTTTTATTAGTAGCTAGTACAGTACATATTCCGTACAATTGACCACTAAGTGGTAACACCCAAATAAGTTTTTCAACTTTTTTAAGTCCGAGTCCACATTGATCAATTCATGGTACAAATAAATTCTATCAGCATAATACAGTCATCACACAAGTTAATTGTCAGAGCATATACATTTAATTATTTACCTTATTTACAAATCCGGTGGGTGGGATGTGGAGGGGGTTGGGGCGGTGGGGTTCCACAATTATATCATCAGAGAAATGGACATTGAAACAGTGTAGGTCTGACTTCGTAGGATATGTACAGCAAGCAGTGAACATAGTGAGCTCAGAAAGCATAAGAACAAGAATATACATTTGATTATTTACATTTGATTATTTACAACCCGGGGAGGTGGAATGTGGTGGGGGGAGGGTGTTAGTCTAGGGTTGTAGTTGCCTGGAGGTAGTCTTTTATTGCGGTTTTGAAGGAGGATAGAGATGTACTTACTTTTACACCTGTTGGGAGTGCATTCCATATTGATGTGGCATAGAAAGAGAATGAGTTAAGACCTTTGTTAGATCGGAATCTGGGTTTGACGTGGTTTGTGGAGCTCCCCCTGGTGTTGTGGTTATGGTGATCATTTACGTTATGGAATTAGTTTGACATATACTTCGGTATCAGGGAGGTGTAGCGGATTTTATAGACTAGGCTCGGTGCAAGTTGTTTTGCTCTGTCCTCCACCCTGAGCCAGCCCACTTTGGAGAAGTGGGTAGGAGTGAGGTGTGATCTGGAGTGGAGGTCTAAAAGTAACCTGACTAGCTTGTTCTAGGATGTTTGGAGTCTAGATGTGAGGGTTTTGGAGGTGCAGGAGTACCAGGAGGTGCATGTACAATCGAAAAATGGTTGAATGAGAGTTCCCGCTAGAATCTTCATGGTGCTTTTGTTGACCAAAGAGGAGATTCTGTAGGGAAATCTTGTTCGTTGGTTGACCTTTTTGATTACCTTGTCATTTTATCACAGGGAAGATTAGCCTCTAGAATGGAACCTAGATAGGTGACCTCATCTTTCCTAGTGATAACAATGTCACCCTCTTTAATAGTGAAGTCACTGACTTTCTTAAGGTTGATTTGGGACCCAAATAGGATGGATTCTGTTCGTCCATTAATAGCCAGTAATTTCCAGGAGTTATGTCACCTTCCGAGTATCCTCTGATTTACTAATGGCTTCAAATGTTGTAAAAATGTGTAGAATTAAAATTACTTTTCAACATTTCTGTCAACGAAGGTTTGCTCCAGCCTGCGACACATAGTCATTTTGATGGTAGGCTATAATAGGTAATATAGACACTTACATGTGTTGCCTTCATTATAACACTTATATAAGACATGTAAAGTCATTATGATAGTAAGCTATTATAGCTAATATAGACATGTGTTGCCTTCATTATGACACTTATATAAGACATGTAAAGTCATTATGATAGTAGGCTATAATAGCTAATACAGACATTTGTGTCTGTATTAGCTGTGTTGCCTTCTTTATAACACTTTAAGACTTTTAAAGTAATTTTGATAGTAGGCTGTAATGGTTGATATAGACACTTTAGTCTTCTGTTGCCTTCATTATAAGACTTATATAAGGCTTTTCATTTTTTGCGGCTCCAGGCAGATGTGTCATTTTGATAGTAGGCTATAATAGCAAATATATATACACTTACATGTGTTGCCTTCATTATAACACATAAGACTTGTAAAGTCATTTTGATAGTAGGCTATTATAGCTAATATAGACACTTACGTAATGTGTTACGCCTTCATTATAACACTTATATAAGACTTGTAAAGTCATGTTGATAGTCTGCTATTATAGCTTATATAGGCACTTACATGTGTTGCCTTCATTATAACACTTTATTTTGATAATAGGCTATTATAGCCAATATAGACACTTACATGTGTTGCCTTCATTATAACACGTATATAAGACTTGTAAAGTCATTTTGACAGTAGGCTATTATAGCTAATATAAACAAATGTGTCGCCTTCATTATAACTCGTATGTAAGACTTGTAAAGTCATTTTGATAGTAGGCTATTATAGCTAATACAGACACTTACGTCATGTGTTGCCTTCATTATAACACTTATATAAGACTTGTGAAGTCCTTTTGATAGTAGGCTATAATAGCTAATATAGACAAATGTGTCGCCTTCAGTATAACTCTTATATAAGACTTAAGTCATTTTGATAGTAGGCTATTATAGCTAATATAGAGACTTATGTCATGTGTTGCCTTCATCATAACACTTATATAAGACTTATAAAGTCATTTTGATAGTAGGCTATAATAGCTAATATAGACAAATGTGTCGCCTTCAGTATAATTCTTATGTAAGACTTGCAAAGTGAAGTGAAGTGAATTATATTTATATAGCGCTTTTCTCAAGTGACTCAAAGCGCTTTACATAGTGAAACCCAATATCTAAGTTACATTTAAAGCAGTGTGGGTGGCACTGGGAGCAGGTGGGTAAAGTGTCCTGCCCAAGGACACAACGGCAGCAACCAGGATGTCATTTTGATAGTAGGCTATTATAGCTAATATAGACACTTACGTCTTGTGTTGCCTTCATTATAACACTTATATAAGACTTGTAGAGTAATTTTGATAGTAGGCAATTATAGCTAATATAGACACGTGTTGCCTTCATTATAACTCGTATGTAAGACTTGTAAAGACATTTTGATAGTAGGCTATTATAGCTAATATAGACACTTGCATGTGTTGCCTTCATTATAACACTTATATCCATCCATCCATTCATTTTCTACCCCTTATTCCCTTTGGGGTCATGGGGTGCGCTGGTGCTTATCTCCGCTACAATCGGGCGGAAGGCGGGGTACACCCTGGACAAGTCGCCGCCTCACCGCAAGGCCAACACAAATAGACAACATTCACATTAACATTCACACACTAGGGCCAATTTAGTGTTGCCAATCAACCTATCCCCAGGTGCATGTCTTTGGAAGTGGGAGGAAGCCGGAGTACCCGGAGGGAACCCACGCATTCATGGCGAGGACATACAAACTCCACAGAGAAAGATCCCGAGCCCGGGATTGAACCCAGGACTACTCAGGACCTTCGTATTGTGAGGCAGACGCACTAACCCCTCTGCCACTGTGAAACCCTAACACTTATATAAGACTTGTAAAGTAATTTGGATAGTAGGCTATTATAGCTAATATAGACACTTGCATGTGTTACCTTCATTATAACACTTATATAAGACTTGTAATTTTGATAGTAGGCTGTTATAGTTAATATAGACACTTCTGTTATCTGTTTCCTTCATTATAAGATTTATATAAGGCTTTTAATTTTTTGCGGGTCCAGACGGCTGTGTTTTTTGTATTTTTGGTCAGATATGGCTCTTTCAACGTTTTGGTTTGCCAACCCCTGGCATAGCTGTATAAAAAAGGTTTTTCATATTGTGTTTTTGTAGTTGTAGTTTGCAACAGATATCCCACTTAACAGGAGTGCTGTGCATTATTGTGTAGCAGCAAATCCTCGCCTGTATGTCAACATGTGGCTCGGTTTGCAACAACAATTAGCCTGAGTGCCCCCATGGAAGCCGGTCGATGAATATAAGGCCTCATAGTTCCTCGGATTTGAGAGAAACATCGTGAAAGTCAGTGTCGCCGTGTCTTACTAAATCAGCCTCGTTGTTGTTGTTGTTTTCCAGTATTAGCTTAGCCTTCATTACCAGGTTGCACGCGGTGCTTGAAGCCCGTTAAGCCAGCAGTGATGTAATGCAAGGCAGCCCGGGAAGGAAACCCTGCTGAGGTTTGATGACTCGATGATTGGATCGCACAGAGGGAAGCACTGGGTTCCTGAGTTCTTCATAGGAGGGTCGCAATATATTTTCGCTTTTTTTGTGGAGGCGTAGAGGTGACAGTTTTAATGTGGATGGTATTTACATTTTATGTTGGAACAGTCGCCACTACTGGGCAAAAAACGGCAGCTTTTTAGTACAACTTTTTCATAAATCTTGCACAGCAAAGCATTAACAAAAGGAAGGTTGTCATAGTGTTAAGCAGCAAACTGCTCAGCCTAATAACAATAATAATAATAATAATGAATAAAATAGTTAATTGGAAACAACAGTGTGTCAAGTCAAACTTTAGGTTCGCAAAAAGCACAGAGTATTTCCACTCATTTGATACTTCTGGTGGAGTTAAAAAAAGCTGTGTATTTTTTATTATTATCATTATTAATTAGTAGGGGTACTAAAAAAAAAAAAAAGATTCACATCCAAATAGCGATTCTTGTTCATTCCGATTCTAAATGGGGTTTTTTAAGATTTATTTTTAAAACGTTTATTCGGCACTTTCTCGCTTGCTTGTGCGTATCTTGTCGGCAGCCATTTTTGTACTTTTGTAACCTGTTTTGAAAATATTTTATTGTAGTTTTATAAATACCGTATTTCCTTGAATTGCCGCCGGGGCGCTAATTAATTTAAAACCTCTTCTCACTCCTGCGCTTACCAAAGGCATGCGGTAAAAGTAAGCATGCGCTAATTATTTTAAAAGCTCTTCTCACTCCGGCACTTACCAAAGGTATGCAGTAAAAATTTGAGTGTGATGTAAGCTTGGACCTTAAATCCTACTGAATAGCTCTCAATCTTCTTCCCGTTATGCGATTTCAAATTACCAGTATTGAAATCAGCCGCCTCCATTTTGAAAATGATGACGGGGAAGTGTCACTCATGACGTCACGAGTTTGACCAGGCGGTAATACTAAGCCTGCGCTAATTATTTTGGGAAGCGAGTGTGACCCGGCAGTAATTCAAGGCAGGCGCATACTATATGCTCTGCGGCAATTCAAGGAAATACGGTAAATACAAATAAATAAATAAATACAAAAAATACTTTGTAAGGATCTGTTGGAATTGCTAATCATTATGAATTGAGAACATCTAAAATCAAATTGTGACTTGTTTAAAATACCCATTCCTAAAAAAAAAAAAAAAAGTTAGCATGCAAACAGTTAGCATGTGTCAAATACCAAGTTAGGACTCTACGCCTGCAAAATTAAGGGAATTAAGGGAAAAAAGTTGTATCATATACCAAGTTACTCTAAAGTTACAAAATAAGCTTAAAAATAATGTTAGCATGCTGATGTTAAAGCATGCTAACAATGACACCATTTGATTATTGGGTAGACCCACAATAATCATGCCTGGTGGGATACCCATTGGTCATCTACAGCTATACCTTTTTTTTTTCTTAAATTACATTATGTTTATGTCCTCCTAAATTGTCAGACTTGTATTTCCACGTCCTTATTTTGTTTAATTCCTTTCCCTTTTCCTTTCAGCACTGCCAGTAACTCGAACAAGAGCACGCCCGCTTGCTCGCCCGTCCTGCGCAAACGCTCGCGCTCTCCGACACCACAGAGCCAGGAGGGCGACAACATGGTGGAGAAGGGCTCGGACCACTCCTCGGACAAGTCCCCCTCCACGCCCGAGCAGGTGGTGCAGCGGACCTACTCCCTGCAGTCGGCGCGCAGCGGGGGCAAGAACTCCAAGGTGAGCGACCAAAGTTTGCTTGAGAGCTCCGGCAAGAACGCTTCATTGGTGTCAGCACAGGATCTGTGGAGTGACCGTTGGGTTCTTCGACTTGTTTACCTAATTGTTACTTCAACGTGCGATTGCTGTTGTGCTAAAAAATATATATATTTTATCCTAAATGTTGATGGTTGCAACACAACAGATTTGTTTAGGCAGATTGAAGGTCGGAGCATGGAGAGTATAAAGACAGTACAGTGGAACCTCCCCAAAATTAAAATTGTATTACTATTTTTTATGTATTAATTAATATAAAAAAATAAGTTAATAAAGTAATTAATTAATAATTAATTAATTAATTATTAAATAATAATGTATCGTTATTATTATTATTATTATTATTATTATTATTAATTTAAACAATCATCAAACTGCAGCTTTGTAAGCATGTAAAGAATTAAAAACAAGTTGGGGTTTTTCTTGGGTTTTTGGGGTGTTTCTACACAAAGAGCACTTGTTGCGACATCAAAAGGCTATGGCTGCTAAGTCCACCCAAGAGCAGTAGAACCGCTGTGGTATCTCAATTCTCTTACCACTTTTGAAACCAAGAGCTACTTCTTGGGTACTGATTAATGCAAAGGGCTACCAGTTTGATACACACAGAAATAGCCAATTTGCTCAATTTACCTTTAACTCTATGTTATTTTTAATAAAACTAGCCAATTTGAATCTTTTTGAAAAAAAAATAATAATAATTTATGGAACATCATTCGTCATTTTTCCTGATTAAAATTCATTTTAGAATTTGGATGACGTGTTTTAAATCTGCACTTTCTTAAAATATATAACAAATTGGACCAAGCTATATTACATATATACAAAGACTAATCATTATTTCTTCTAGATTTTCCAGAACAAAACATTTAAAATAAATTCAAACGACTTTGAAATAAAAGTTACATTTGATTCTAAAGATTTTCTAGATTTGCCAGAATTTTTTTGAATTGTTTGATGAAATACTGTATTTCACAAATATTCTTCGTCGAAAAAACAGAAGCTAAAATGAAGAATTAAATTAAAATGCATTTATTATTCTTTACAATAAAAATAATAAATTTACTTGAACATTGATTTAAATTGTCAAAGAAGAGGAAGGAATTTAAAAGGTAAAAAGGTATATGTGTTTAAAAATCCTAAAATCATTTTTAAGGTTGTATTTTTTCTCTAAGATTGTCTTTCTGAAAGTTATAAAAAGCAAAGTAAAACAAATAAATGAATTTATTCAAACAAGTGAAGACCAAGTTTTTAAAATATTTTCTTGGATTTTCAAATTCTATTTGAGTTGTGTCTCTCTTAGAATGAAAAATGTTGAGCAAAGCAAGACCAGCTTGCTAGTAAATAAATCAAATTCAAAAAATAGAGGCAGCTCAGTGGTAAGTGCTGCTATTTGAGCTATTTTTAGAACAGGCCAGCGGGCGACTCATCTGGTTCTGACAGGCTACCTGGTGCCCACGGGCACCACGTTGGTGACCCCCTGCTCTAAACGTCTCATATTGAAATGAATGGAAATCTAGTTAAAGGCCTACTGAAATGAGATGTTCTTATTCAAACTGGGATAGCAGGTCCATTCTATGTGTCATTCTTAATAATTTCTCAATATTGCCATATTTTTGCTGAAAGGATTTAGTAGGAAACATCAACGATAAAGTTTTCAACTTTTGGTCGCTAATAAAAAAGCCTTGGCTGTACCGGAAGTAGCAGACGATGTGCGCGTGATGTCACGGGTTGTAGGGCTCCTCACATCCTCACATTGTTTATAATCATAGCCTCCAGCAGCTAGAGCAATTCGGACCGACAAAGCGACGATTTCCCCATTAATTTGAGCTAGGATGAAAGATTCATGGATGAGGAAAGTTAGAGTGAAGCACTAAAAAAAGAAAAGGCGGCGGCAGTATGAGCCATTCAGGTGTTATTAGACACATTTACTAGGATAATTCTGGAAAATCCCTTATCTGCTTATTGTGTTAATAGCGTTTTAGTGAGATTATAAAGTCATACCTGAAAGTCGGAGGGCTGCGGTGAACGCCAGTGTCTCTGAGAGAAGCCAATGGAGGAGCCAAGATCACAGCTGCATTTTTGACAGCTGCAGGCGGAGGTCGCATAATCCGCTCAAGTCTCCGGTAAGAGCAGACTTAATATCACAATTTTCACATCCAAAAACCTGCTGGTTGACATGTGGTAGAGAAACATGTTCGCTTGACCGCTCTGTGTTAAAGCTTCACAACAAACAAAGAAACACCGGCTGTGTTTCGGTTGCTAAAGGCAGCTGCAATCCACCGCTTTCCACCAACAGCATTCTTCTTTATAGTCTCCATTAGTAATTGAACAAATTGCAAAAGATTCAGCAACACAGAGTCCAAAATACTGTGTAATTATGCGATGAAAAGAGACGACTTTTAGCCGTGTCTGGTGCTGGGAGAACATGTCCGCTCCAACCAATAACGTCACAAGCACGCGTCAACATAAGCGTCATCATTCCGCGACGTTTTCAACAGGATACCTCGCTGGAAATTTAAAATTGTAATTTAGTGAACTAAAAAGGCCGTATTGACATGTGTTGCAATGTTAATATTTCATCATTGATATATAAACTATCAGACTGCGTGGTCGGTAGTAGTGGGTTTCAGTAGGCCTTTAATTGGCCTAAACAGTACATAACATGATTTTTAAAATGAACAACAAACTTTTAGACGACTAATATTGTATAAAAACGAAACAATAGAACGCACTACTAACGACAGTGGTTTTATGAAGTAATTGTAAGGTACAGTGGACTTTTACGGTGTCCCTTTCCGTCAAACACACCATCATCAGCTTCTCCTTATTTTCATAAATGTAGACATTATTTTGACATTCTTGGCCGGCGTTATAGTCAACCTGCCTCACCGAGTCTGCTTCTGTTGTCATGTTTTTTTGATGATTTCATTCTTAAATTAAAAAAAATATCATCCACTTCTTATCAGCACTGTCCCCGAAATTCCTTCCATACGGTCATGTTCAGAACCTGTTGGCAAGAAATGCAGGTTTGTTGTACACTCCACTGTATGTTAATGAATTAGCACCACTAAGTACAAACCCTGTTTCCATATAAGTTGGGAAATTGTGTTAGATGTAAATATAAACGGAATACAATGTTTTGCAAATCATTTTCAACCCATATTCAGTTAAATATGCTACAAAGACAACATATCTTAAGTTCAAACTGATAAACATTTTTTTTGTTTGCAAATAATCATTGACTTTATAATTTGATGCCAGCAACATGTGATAAAAAAGTTGGGAAAGGTGGCAATAAATACTGATAACATTTAGGAATGCTCATCAAACACTTATTTGGAACATCCCACAGGTGTGCAGACTAATTGGGAACAGGTGGGTGCCATGGTTGGGTATAAAAACAGCTTCCCAAAAAATGCTCAATCTTTCACAAAAAGATGGGGCGAGGTACACCCCTTTGTCCACAACAGCATGAGCAAATAGTCAAACAGTTTAAGAATAACGTTTCTCAAAGTGCAATTGCAAGACATTTTGGGATTTCAACCTCTACGGTCCATAATATCATCAAAAGGTTCAGAGAATCTGGAGAAATCACTCGACGTAAGCGGCATGGCCGGAAACCAACATTGAATGACCGTGACCTTCGATCCCTCAGACGACACTGTATCAAAAACCGACATCAATCTCTAAAGGATATCACCACATGGGCTCAGAAACGCTTCAGAAAACCACTTTTACTAAATACAGTTTGTCGCTACATCTGTAAGTGCAAGTTAAAGCTCTATTATGCAAAGCGAAAGCCATTTATCAACAACATCCAGAAACGCCACCGGCTTCTCTGGACCAGAGATAATCTAAGATGGACAGAAGCAAAGTGGAAAAGTGTTCTGTGGTCTGACGAGTCCACATTTCAAATTGTTTTTGGAAATATTCGACATCGTGTCATCCGGACCAAAGGGGAAGCGAACCATCCAGACTGTTATCGACGCAAAGTTTAAAAGCCAGCACCTGTGATGGTATGGGGGTGCATTAGTGACCAAGGCATGGATAACTTACACATCTGTGAAGGCACCATTAATGCTGAAAGGTACATACTGGTTTTGGAACAACATATGCTGCCATCTAAGCGCCGTCTTTTTCATGGACGCCCCTGCTTATTTCAGCAAGACAATGCCAAGCCACATTCAGCCTGTGCTACAACAGCATGGCTTCGTAAAAAAAGAGTGCGGGTACTTTCCTGGCCCGCCTGCAGTCCAGACCTGTCTCCCATCGAAAATGTGTGGCGCATTATGAAGCGTAAAATACGACATAGGAGACCCCGGACTGTTGAACGACTGAAGCTCTACATAAAACAAGAATGGGAAAGAATTCCACTTTCAAAGCTTCAACAATTAGTTTCCTCAGTTCCCAAACGTTTATTGAGTGTTGTTAAAAGAAAAGGTGATGTAACACAGTGGTGAACATGCCCTTTCCAAACTACTTTGGCACATGTTGCAGCCATGAAATTCTAAGTTAATTATTATTTGGAAAAAAATTAAGTTTGAGTTTGAACATCAAATATCTTGTCTTTGTAGTGCATTCAATTGAATATGGGTTGAAAAGGATTTGCAAATCATTGTATTCCGTTTATATTTACATCTAACACAATTTCCTAACTCATATGGAAACGGGGTTTGTAGGTGACTGGATAACTTTTTAGCTCCTTGTTTTAGCTATTTTTGGGCAATAGAACGCACTAGTATTTAAACTGCACCCACCAAATGTTTACATATATTTGCTGCACGGGACTATAAACCGCAAATATATACTTGTACAAAATATTTTTTTTTTTATTTACATACCTTAATAGTTTCCAAACGGTGCCTATGTGACACGGCAGTAAAACGGCTGAACAAAGAAAACAGAAGTCACGGTCATGGACCCACTAGCTGCGGAAGCCAGCTTTCCAATCAGCGAAACAGACGGTGACGCTTTGGTGAATTGACGAGACTGAAACAATGCAAACATAATGCCATTTTAACACAGACACTCATAAACGTGTTAGCATATTCGAAAATGCTAGCAATGCTAGTTTTATTTCATCAGGATGGCACATACAAATATGCATTAAATCACTCCTACACAATCGCACATGGGAAGGTTTAGTAAGTATGATTTGTTTTAGTTATATTGAAAAATGGATAATTGTTGCTATTTGGAGTGATGAATGAAGAATAATTTCGAGCAGAAACGCTATGGACAAACCGGGACTTATACGTCCGGTTCAAAACACGAAACAGGAAGTATATTTTCAACCGGCAGCACTCGCACTGAGCGAAATCCTCCAAAAGATGATGCCATAGCCCAAACAATAACACACCTTTTCAGTGTTTCCGTTGGTGTGATATGAAAATTATTTGTTGAATACAAAACATTATGGCCATTAGAGAAGAAAAATACATCAACTGTAAACTTCTTCTCACTCCTTTTCAAATATGTAAAAAAATAAAATAAAAAATGTACATAAGTCCAATGCTCTGTTGTTTCCGTTTTTTTATTCTCCAGTGTTTTCATTTTGTTATAATGGCTGTTAAGGCTATAGAACTGTATTGGATCAGGCCTACTCTTGTTTTATTTGTATATTTGAAATAAAAATATACCTAAACTTGCTGCGCCGTTTTATAGGCCGTAGGATTCAAAGCGTGGGGGAAAGTAGCGGCTTAATGTCCGGAAAATACGGTAACTTAGTTTTCCAACCACAGGAAGGAAGAAAGTTGAGTGGGAATGACAGTGCTGAGCAAAAGTAGAGGATATTCATTGAATTGAAGAAAGAAATCATCAGAAACATGGCAAGAGTGTAGCTGGCTTGGCGAACCAGTTGGAGCGTATAACACTGCTCGTTTGCAGCATACCAGAATGATTGTTAAAATTATATCTCAACCTTATATCAAATTGTTTTATGTTGTGTTTATTATTCCAGAAAAAATGTTCTTCTTTAAATGCAAGTAACATGTTAAAATGGTGTTATTTGGGGTGGGCCGAGCACCAATTAAAATGTATTTCAATCAATTTTAATGTGAGACGTTTATTAGAGATACAAGCGTTTTGAGTTCAGAGCCCTGGCACAGAACCAATGAAGGTACTGCTGCTTTTCAAATCGGACATTAAAAGTTTTTGGGAGATTCCACTGTTGTGCAAGTATGTTCAAAGAACGTCCAATCAGATTGCTCCGATGCCATCCCAGGAGTATATTTGCATGGATTGCCATGATGGGCTGTGATGTTCTAGTCGTCAATCAAAACTTTAATAAAAAAATTTAAAAAAGAAGCCGTGTCACTCTCATGGACCCATTCAGTCTGTGTAGTGTTGCCATTCTTCACTCATTCATCCATTCACCCATCCACAGTGTGCACACCCCCGCCCTCCGTCCGCGTTAGTGGCCGCCACGTGTCACATGATAACCTGTGCCATCCGATGTTGATAATATCTTGGAGCTGTTTTTCTTTTTTTCTTTTGTGCTCATCTTTTTCTCTGATTTTTTGTTTTTCTTTGTTCTTCTCCTGTGTGCATGCTAGTCTCACAAGCGACTTTCCAAAGTAAGCATTACTCTTTTATTTCTGTTCTTCAAAATTGTGTCTGTGCTCCTCCTCCCTGCCCTTCCTCCTCCTCCTCCTCCTCGTCCTGCGCCCTTCTTCTTGTCTTGTGAGATCACTCCCGCCTGCCATTCTGCACCCATGGACTGTGACACCTCGCTCTACCTGCCCTCCCTCTCCTGCCCTGTGATAATATGCTGTGTCGTGTTCTTTACTCATCATGTTTACACGCTCACTGGCCACTACATTAGGTACACTTGCACAGATCCACACACAAGATTTTTGCCCTGACAAAAGAGAGCGAGGCTAAGTTGTGGATTGCCGCTGTCAAGAGATGAATTCATATCCAGTGTACCGTGTGGACTGTTCTGAATCAGTGGAAACCCGACTATAAACTAATGAGCAGTTTAAGCTTGCGTGACATAACCATAACAATGCCAGCCTGACCCTGTTGATCGTTGAGAAGAGCAAAGAGCGATACAGTAGGTGCTGTCATGTGAGTCTCCAAAAGTGTCCAATTAGACCAGGGATGTCCAAACTTGTTCCACTGAAAAATCAAATACATTTTTTTTATTTAAAAACCCAATATGTATAAAAAATATATATTCAGGCCTCCACTCAAGCTTGATCCCGGTGACCCCAAAGAGTTTTGGTCAAAAAATATAAATATGTCATTTTTTGTATTATTATTATTATTTTTGTTATTAGAATTATTATTATTATTATTATCATTCAAGGTTTAAATCTCTCGATCAACATTTGGTCTGTCGATATAAGGTTTTTAAAAATTTTAGTTGTATGCCCTTTTTGTCAAAGAAAATCATTTTTTTTTTATTTGGAAAAAACACAAAATATGCAATATTTTCACCCAATAAAGTGTTTAAGTGGGATAGTTGAGATTATATAATAATTGGAGCCTTAAAAATGTTAATCACTCATAACAACATTGATTTTAATTATTTTTTTTTTTGAGCCATGACACATAAAAAAAAAAAAAAAAGTCCCACTAAAATAATGGGATCCACAAGGGTCCTAATCAATAAAGTGTTAAAAAATAAATTATATATATTTTTTTTACTTTTAACACAATAATCTTGAGATCAACTTCAGATCCATTCGTCAGTTATGTTTTATTGTTGTTTATGTTTTTTGTTTGTTCGTTTTGGGACCTTCTTTATACAAAACAGCTTAGTTTTTTAAACGGCAAACACAAAATATGCAACATTTTCCCCAAAAATATCTCAAAATGGAATATTTAATGTGACGTAAGTGGAGCCTTGAATAGGTCAATAATTCACAATGACATTGATTTTGACTCATTATTATTTTTTAAAGAAAGAAACACCCTGCATGGCGGCTTTGTGTTACTAGAGTCAACATTGCAATATTTTCTTGTTAAATGTTACCTGTTTGCTCTTCTATACCAGTTATTTTGTTTTGTTTTGTTTTGTTTTATAACCTATTTGTAGAATGTGCCGTTAAAAAAAATACCTGTGGGCCGCAAATGGCCCCCGGGCTGCACTTTGGACACCCCTGAATTAGATCATTCATCCTTTCTACTGCTTGCCCCTTTTGGGGTCGCGGGTGGTCGCTGGAGCCTATCTTAGCTGCATTCGGGCGGAAGGCGGTGTACACTCTGGACAAGTCGCCCTTCATCACAGGGCCAACACAGATAGACAGACAACATTCACACTCACATTCACACACTAGGCCAATTTAGTGTTGCCAATAGACCAGTTCTTCTCTAATAGTGGGGAGGGCCGTACAAGTGACCCAGAGGAACATGCTTTATCAGTATCATTCTTTAAACCTTGCTTAAAAAAACTGTGCATTGCAAAACGTGCTCATTGTAGCCATTAATCGTGTATTAATCATTTTTATTCATACAAAAATCAGCCTAAATTTTCTTTTATTGATTTTTGTTTTTTAGGTTAAAATATTTTATATATTTAGTTAATGTTGCTGATCAATTTGAATTTATGTGAATTAATTTCATTAAGTCGGTTAAAAATGGTTTATAATATAGTTTAAATAAGGATTTATTTATTTTTGGTATTTTAGGAAAATTAATGCTCTTTAAATATGTTCTGTTACAGACTAAAACAACTACTGTATTTCCTTGAATTGCCACCGGGGCGCTAATTAATTTAAAACCTCTTCTCACTCCTGGGCTTACCAAAAGCATGCGGTAAAAGTAAATATGCGCTAATTATTTTAAAACCTCTTTTCACTCTGGCACTTACCAAAGGCATGAAGTAAAAATGTGAGTGTGATGTAAGCTTGGACCTTAAATCCTACTGAATAGCTCTTAATCTTTTTCCCTTTATGCGATTTCAAATTACCGGTATTGAAATTAGCCTCCTCCATTTTGAAAATGATGACAGGGGATGTGTCACTCGTGACGTCATGAGTTTGACCAGGCGGTAATACTAAGCATGCGCTAATTATTTTGGGAAGCGAGTTTGACCCGGCAGTAATTCAAGACCAAGGATATTGTTTATAGTTCCGGCAGGATACGTAATTGTGTAATTGTTTTTTTTTTCTTCATGGGGGCGCATAACAGAAAATAAATAAAAAGCACTGAATTAGACCCTGTTAATCAGCAAACAATACAAACAAAACCATAACCTGGCCTGCAACGATTAATTTGATTAGAAAAAAGCTTTGATTAATATCCTGTGGTTTCAGTTAATCGTGTAATGAATGTAGCTAAAATGTATCAAATCTGGATAGCATGGAGTGCTTGGAACTTTAAATACACTGACTTGGTTGCACAAGGGAACACGAGAGCGGTGATGTGTTTGATCTGTGTGGAGCCTGACAGCGGATTGAATGAATGAATTTATAAGTAATTAATACACACATGTTAAAAGTGCAATTTCTTTGTTGTTGATGTGCATTTATGAAGGTTATGGAAAGTTTCTTTGTTTCTGTTTTTTTCAACTATTTTCCCTAAAATACGCATAGAGGCTATAATGTGCGTTTTATCCAATTATTCCATTAATCGACCACACTAAAAGAATACAAAAATAATCAATAGTTGAAGCCATTAATCTTAACCGGTGTGTTTACAGTTGTGCCTTGTTTATCACGTCCAACTGGTTCCAGGCCGAGAAGAATTTCCATGAAGCAGAATTCTTATTAATAAATTGAATATTTTTTTTAATAGAGTTTAAAAAAATCTATCCTTCTAAATATGTTTTTCAAACATTATTAGAGTCCTCTAAACATGAAATACCACCCAAATAGTGAAGTGAAGAAAATTATATTTATATAGCGCTTTTTCTCTAGTGACTCAAAGCGCTTTACATAGTGAAACCCAATATCTAATTTTTACATTTAAACCAGTGTGGGTGGCACTGGGAGCAGGTGGGTAAAGTGTCTTGCTCAAGGACACAACGGCAGTGACTAGGATGGCTGAAGCGGGGATCGAACCTGCAACCCTCAAGTTGCTGGCACGGCCGCTTTACCAACCGAGCTATACCGCCCGGTATAGAAATAGGAATATTTAAAGTGGGGCTTCACGGTGGAAGAGGGGTTAGTGCATCTGCCTCACAATATGAAGTTCCTGCAGTCCAGGGTTCAAATCCAGGCTCGGGATCTTTCTGTGTGGAGTTTGCATGTTCTCCCCGTGAATGCGTGGGTTCCCTCCGGGTACTCCGGCTTACTCCAGACATGCACCTGGGGATAGGTTGATTGGCAACACTAAATTGGCCCTAGTGTGTGAATGTGAGTGTGAATGTTGTTTGTCTATCTGTGTTGGCCCTGTGATGAGGTGGCGACTTGTCCAGGGTGTACCCCGCCTTCCACCCGATTGTAGCTGAGATAGGTGCCAGCGACCCCGAAGGGGAAAAGCGGTAGAAAATGGATGGATGGATATTTATAGTCATTTTACCCAATACAGTATATTATTTATCCCACACGTTGCTGCAGTGCAGGTTTTTACATACAGGAGCAGAAGTAAAATGTATTGGGAAAAACCCAAAAAATAGTACAAATATAAATACTACATTTTGCACACTGGGCAGCACGGTGGAAGAGGGGTTAGTGCATTTGCCTCACAATACGAAGGTCCTGACTAGTCCTGGGTTCAAACCCGGGCTCGGATCTTTCTGTGTGGAGTTTGCATGTTCTCCCCGTGACTGCGTGGGTTCCCTCCTGGAAGACATGCACCTGGGGATAGGTTGATTGGCAACACTAAATTGGCCCTAGTGTGTGAATGTGAGTGTGAATGCTGTCTGTCTATCTGTGTTGGCCCTTCGATGAGGTGGCGACTTGTCTAGGGTGTACTCCGCCTTCCGCCCGATTGTAGCTGAGATAGGCTCCAGCGCCCCCCAGCGACCCCAAAGGGAATAAGCGGTTGAAAATGGATGGATAGATGTTGCACACTAATTTGTATAGATAAAAGATCAAATAAAACAAAAATATTGAAGCGATGTGTTCTATACTGTACATTAAGGCTGGGAATCTTTGGGTGTCCCACGATTCGATTCAATATCGATTCTTGGGGTCACGATTCGATAATATATCGATTCGATTCAAAAACGATATTTTTCCGAGTCAAAACGATTCTCTATTCATTCAATACATAAGATTTCAGCAGGATCTACCACAGTCTGCTGACATGCTAGTAGAATAGTAGATTTAAAAAAAGAAATATTTTATAGTTGTAAAGGACAATGTTTTATCCACTGATTGCAATAATGTAAATTTGTTTTAACTATTAAACAAACCAAAAATATTACTTATTTTATTTTGTGAAAACATTGGACACAGTGTGTTGTCAAGCTTATGAGATGCGATGCAAGTGTAAGCCACTGTGACACTATTGTTCTTTTTTTTATTTTTATAAATGTTTAATAATAATGTCAATGAGGGATTTTTAATCACTGCTTTGCTGAAACCATAATATTGATACTGTTGTTGAGAATATTCATTTTTGTTTTACTACTTTTGGTTTGTTCTGTGTCGTGTTTGTGTCTCCTCTCAATTGCTGTTTATTGCAGTTCTGAGTGTTGCTGGGTCAGGTTTGGTTTTGGAAATGGATTGCATTGTTATGGTATTGCTGTGTAGTGGTTTGTTGGATTGATAAAAAACGTATTCGATTCGTATTCGAATCGATTTTTTCCCACATCCCTACTGTACATACTGTACATTTTTGTAATTTACAGTACTCATCGGTAGCCCGGAGGATCCTCAAAGTGTGATTACGATCCGTCACCTGGCCAGTGGGTCATTCCTCAAAGTTACCACCGGGTTTCCATGAGCATGTGTTTTTTTTTTGTTATTGCAAAAACTGGGTCGAGCTGACAGTCGCAGCTATGACCATTAGCTGTGTTGTTAGCACTCTGCTGTCATTCCACACCGCTCACGCCAAAGGCTCACCAATGCCATGTGGAGCTAATGATGTCGAAGATTATTAGAATTTATCTCTACTCAGCATTGCCCAGACAGCTGCTGATAGCAGTCTTGTTAGCATGAAGTGGCGCGTTAGTAATGGTACGTCCCATGTTTCGGTTTTAGATATTGCTGACGTCAGAGTCCCACCAATGTGGAGACGTGTTGCAGATGAAGTGCACCAAAAAGTTGTCGGGCCAAAAGTAAATCAACTTGATATTCGCAGTGCTTCACCTTTTACCAGAAAACATAATTATTCCCGCTTAGTTATTGTCTATATTGATCGCCACAATATAATAATAGAAAATAAGACAACTACTACACTGTAATACATGCAGTACAGGCCAAACGTTTGGACACACCTTCTCATTTCAATGTGTGTTAATTATTTTCATGACTACTGTATTTTTCGGTCTTTAAGTCGCAGTTTTTTTCATAGTTTGGCCTGGGGTGTGGCTTATACTCAGGAGCGACTTATGTCTGAAATTATTAACACGTTACCGTAAAATATTAAATAATATTATTTAGCTCATTGACATAAGAGACTAGACGTATAGGATTTCATGGGATTTAGTGATTAGGAGTGACGGATTCTTTGGTAAACATATAGCATGTTCTATATGTTATAGTTATTTGAAGGACTCTTACCATAATATGTTATGTTAACATACCAGGCACCTTCTCCGTTGGTTATTTATGCGTCATATAACGTACACTTATTCAGCCTGTTGTTCACTATTCTTTATTTATTTTAAATTGCCTTTCAAATGTCTATTCCTGGTGTTGGGTTTTATCGAATAAATTTCCCCAAAAAATGCGACTTATACATGATTTTGCCCTTCTTTATTATGCATTTTCGGCAGGTGCGACTTTATACTCCCGAGCGACTTATACTCTGAAAAATACGGTGTTTATATTGTAGTTTGTCACTGAAGGCATCAAAACTATAACACCTGAGAAGTGAAAACCCTTTCAGGTGACTTCCTTTTGAGGCTCATCGAGAGAATGCCAAGAGTGTGCAAAACAGTAATCCGAGCAAAGGGTGACTATTTTGAAGAAACTAGAATATAAAACATGTGTTCAGTTATTTCAACTTTTTTGCTAAGTACGTAACTCCACATGGGTTCATTCATTGTTTTGATACCTTCAGTGAGAATCTACAATGTAAATAGTCATGAAAATAAAGAAAACCAAATGAACGATAAGGTGTGTCCAAACGTTTGGCCTGTACTTTATATACTTAATTTAACACGTAATTTAGACCAAAAACAAATAGAATATGCTTTTAAAAAATCTGAGATGTAACAAAACTGCAGTATTTGAAGCAAAACGTGTCGAGGGACCACTGTATTAAGAGCACGAGGCAATAACTGGACGTTAATTCGGAAAATCTCAAAAATCCTACACAACCAATATATACATAAATACATGTTTATTAATGATTTAGAGCAGGGGTGTCAAACTCATTTTAGATCAGGGGCCACATGGGGACTTTGTGTCCTGACTTTTAGAATGATTAAGAGACGAGTGGGTGCCGCAGGATTTCAAGGTTTGCGATGGTTTGTAAAAGCAAATGTGAAAGATAAGAAGGCTCCAACTCCATAAAAACAGTTATAAACCATAAGAAGAACCTTCATGATTATGGAAGTCTGACATTGTGCACAGGGGTGTCAAACTAATTTTAGATAGGGGGCCTCATGGAGAAAAATCTACTCCCAAGTGGGAGTAGAGGTAAAATCCCGGCACGATAACTTCAAAATAAAGACAGCTTAAGATAGTTGTTTTTTTTGTTTAAAAATTAAACAGTCACATTCTGAAAATATAAAATTCACAATGATGTTAGGGTTGTTTGTTTTACTTACATGTTGCAGTAAATAGTATCCTACCTTTATTTGTTTACGGAATAAACAATCACATTCTGAAAATGTACAAATCATAATGATGTTGGAGGGTTTTTTTACACTTACATGTTGCGGTTAATAGTATCCTACCTTTATTTGTTGTTGTTTATACTTACTTTTCAATCTATCAAGATAAAAAAATATATTAAAATCAAATTACAGAATGTTATTTGACTGGTGCACTAACATCATGTGGTTATTTTTTTTATTTCTTTACATATGTAGCATAATCTACAAAGATACAAATAATTACTATTGAGACATCTAGTGGAAAAATTAAAAAAACAGCAGTTTCTTTCATTTAAAAATTTTGGCTCATTTTTATCCTTGGCAAACTCATCCCGTGGGCCGGATGAAACCTGGCCAATATGATTGAAACCCCTGATTTAGAGTATATGAGAACGTGGAAAGGAAAACGTACCTCTTTTTTTGCCCACATGGCCATTCATTACAAGTATATTGCAACAACAAAACCAATGATGTCATAACTGTAAGGCACAAACTGCTCAGTCAGCATTAACACATCTGATGAGTTAATTGTTAACGGTACAGGAAGTGTGTTAGATAAAGCTGCCTACTCGTGATACTTCAAATGTAGCTATTGCCACCTTGTGGAGTTTATACAAAAACAACGTCATGAGGTTGCACACAGCCACAGCTGTTCATAGTACAAAACGTCATTAAGGTTGCCTACAGCCACAGCTGTTTATGCCAATAAATATTAGGATCATGTTTAGTTTTGCTTTTGTAGTCAAGCAAAACAGGGCATCTGATAAGACTGTGTGGCATATTGTTGCCGGATTTGTTTTTCCGAGGATGCGTCGGCATGAACACAGCAAGAGGTAAGTTATGAAGATGTATTAAAGAAACAAGAGGAGCTAAGGAACAAAAATATTGATGCTAGGCAGAAAAGCAAACAAAGGAATACAAACAGAAAAACTCTCAAGTTGGCACGAAGGCATACAACAGGGAAAACAAATCATTAGCGTGAGAGCTAGAATAAAAACAAAGGCGTAGCGTGAGAGCTAAAATAAAAACAAAGGCGTAGCGTGAAAGCTAGCGAGAATATACGTACAGAAGAAGCCAGTCGTCTCTGTTGCTCAAAGGCAAATTAGGAACCCAGACAAAACAACGAAAAGGAGCGAGCTTAAATAAGGCAGTAATCAAAATAGAAACAGGTGTGCGTCGAAAACGAGGGTAGCAGGTGAAACTAATAAGAAACCATGGTGACAGACTAAACAGGAACTAAGGAGGTCAAACTACAAAATGTGATACAGAAAAGGAACAATAAACAAGAACATGTAAAGATCCGAGTAGCGGATCGCAACAGCATCATCATGTTTTGTATACAACTTTTGTATTAGGGCTTACTTGATCGTGTGGGTGTACCTAATGTCTTGGCCCGTCCGTCAGTGCATGTGTATGTCGGAAGAAAAATTTGGCAAATTGAAAATGTGTTGGTGTGAAATCAAAAAATGCCGCCTCAACTGACTTGCTTTATTTTTAAATGTTGTCGTGCTGCGCAGTGTCTAATCGTAAATAGTTGAAATGGTTGTTTTTAAGTGGTGTTAGTAGAAGCAGGGAAAATTGCAAGTCAAACAAACAAGAGGGCGCCTCTTAGGATGCTCCATTTCCTGCACACACACACACATGTTGCGCGCAACAGCACACACTCGCACAATGATTACATCACCCCTCACTTTTGTGCCTCAATCTGAGGCGGCCGACAACCAGCACTCATGCCGCCCCTCCCGTCCCTCGTGTAAGCCTCAGTCAGCCTCGGTCACATGACCCCCCCAGACCATGGCGTGAGGTCGCCCTGGCAACGTGAGCCTGATCACCCGACCTCTAATGCAATCCAAATAAAACATCAGCGAATGGGGACCATCACGTCGCTCCCTCGTGTCAAACGCGTCACATTTGAACGCTCGATGACATCATCGGGCCTCCGGCGGCCAGATTAGCCCCTTCCCCTTCTTTTTTTATGCTTTTCCATGCTCATCTGACTTTGTTTTCTCTTGAATTGTCTTTCAGTATGACAGACTAAACCTGATTAAAGTAAGAATTTCTTCTTTTTTTTTTCTTTTCCTTCTGGCGACCCCTGCTGCCCCGAAAAACCCTCCCACTCAGTCCTTGCAGCCCCCCGACACCCCCACACTTCCTCAGTATATGTGACTCTACAGATTCCTCTGTCAGTGCATCCCAGTCTTGTGATTAGTCGTGCTAATTTACATGAAAAAAAAACGTGTAGCATTTTTTTAAACATGTTTTTATCAGGTTTTGTCATCATCGGAATGCGGAAGATAGGTTTTACCAAAATATTTGGGTGGAAATAAGCATAGAAAAAGTGTCAGTTTCACTCAAACTGTATGTGTTGGTGGTTGCTGTTCCACTTAAGTCCTGTAGGTCCTGTCTGTGTCGATGGCAAGCCTTTTAAACCACCAGGGATTCTAAACCTTTTTAACCTCGGGGCTTAACACTGAATTAGTAACATTGCTCCTCATTTTTAATCGTATTCCATAATATAGTTCACAAACTGGTCAAATGATATGAAAACATGCAAAAGTTACAACATTATTCAACACATACATTTTAGACTTAGCTCAGGCTGATTAAAAAAATAAGCATCAATCAATCAATGTTTACTTATATAGTCCTAAATCACGAGTGTCTCAAAAGGCTGCTCAAGCCACAAGGACATCCTCGGCTCAGATTCCACATCAGGGCAAGGAAAAACTCAACCCAATGGGCCAATGAGAAACTTTGGAGGGGATCGCCCCTGGGCGACCAGTGCAATGGACGTCAAGTGGATCGAGCATAATATTGTGAGAGTCCAGTCCATAGTGGGGCCAGCAGGAGACCATCCCGAGCGGGGACAGGTCAGCAGCGCAGAGACGTCCCCAACCGATGCACAAACGAGCGGTCCACCCTGGGTCCTGACTTTGAACAGCCAGCGCTTCACCCGTGGCCACCAAACCTGTGCCCCCACCCCCCCTCCACGAAGGAGAGGGGGGCAGCGCAGAAAAGAAACGGCAGATCAACTGGTCTAAAAGGGGGGTCTATTTAAAGGCTAGAGTATACAAATGAGTTTTAAGATGGGACTTCAATGCTTCTTCTAAGTACTAACCAAATAAACTGCATAAGAAGGGACTTGTAAATAACTGACAAAAAAACAAATTTGCATACAATTATGTTGTGTTAAAATAGACAAAAAAAATTGTTAGAATTTTCTAAACTGTCGATAAAATTAAAAGGCAAGTGAAAATACTACTTGAGTCATAATTTTTGCGCTTTAGAAACCTGTGATTTTGTTTGAGATTGTTGTTACTGCCACAAGTGGGGGAAAAGTGTAAAACAACTGAATACCGCCGCGGCCCATATGGACCACAGCCGAGAAGCTAATATTTTTTGTGCGACCCTCTAGGGGGCACTTGCGGCCCAAAAATAGGCCCCGGCAATACGGTTAAGAAACGCTGCTCTAGGTAATGTTGCAATTTTCACTGCCAACAAAGAAATTGGCTCAAAGAACGCTTCAACAAAAGCAAAGTAAGTCTGCGCTTTTACAAAGATGAGCTAGTTTGATGCTAGTTTACCTTCGCTTTGCTATTGACATGCTACTGATTGGCATTAGCAATTTTACATGGCACTTTCCTCACCTTCAATATGTCAATGAAAACTACAAGTAAGATGCACATTAGAATCAAACAGCTGCTGCATAATAACTTATTATTTGGGTCGCAACAAAACAAGACCATGAACTATACACTACTAACATATTGGACTTGCAACTGTAATTGCAATATAATATTGTACTTGCAAATAAGATGGTATTTACCATAAACAAATAATTTTTAGATATTGCAATAAAAAATGAAACATTATTATCAAAAAGACGTCATATTTATTAAGACACACAAAAAGTACAGAGTCTCTATTGTTGCGTAATGGGGTCGGGGAATTGGTACCGTATCAATTAAAATGTGAACGGTATCCATATCTCGGCATGATTGACAAAAAAGTATGAATCATAATTAACCACATTATTTGTCGTTTAATCCATCCATCCATCCACGTCGTTTAATGATTTTTTAAATTATTTTTTTGTAGGGGAAAATATGCTTTAGGGCTGTTTAAGAAAAAATATGACAATATATTTTTAGGACCTACAGTAAGTGACAATGAATGTCTTTAATCCCTAATGATTCCTCATTTTTTTATTACGTGACTGCCCTTAAAATGTAGAATGTTTTATTTGACAGCCCTAAAAATCAATTTAGGGGCCACTTTCCCATTCAAGGCATTTTATTTTCATGCGTTTTACTTTGTCAACATAAAAACATAAAAAATATATATATGTTAATACATTTTCTGGACTATAGAGTGCACAAGCAATACATTTTAGGGTTTTTTTCCCATATATTAGCTGCACCGGATTATATGCTGCAGATATACACATTGCAAAGTAGTTATTTACACAAAAAGATTCCGTAAATTTTTATTTCCATACCTTAATTGTTTCCAAGCAGTGTCTGTAATACGGCAGTGAAACGGCAGATCAAACAAAACGGAAATCATCAAAATGAACCCTCTAGCTGCGGAAGCTAGCTCTCCAATCAGTTTAACCAATTGTAAATTGATAATACTAATACGGACACTCGTACACGTGTTAGCATGTTAGCAATTGCTAAGACGCTAGCTTTATTACATTATGATAGCATGTACAAATATGCATTAGAACACTCCTACAGACATCACGCATGCGACAGTTTATCAATCAATCAATCAATCAATGTTCATTTATATAGCCGTAAATCACAGGTGTCTCAAAAGGCTGCACAAACCACAACGACATCCTCTGTTCAGATCCCACATCAGGGCAAGGATAAACTCAACCCAGTGGGATGACAATGAGAAACCTTGGAGAGGACCGCAGACGTGGGTGACTCCCCCCCCCCTACCCCCCCCCCCTCTAGGGCGACTGATGCAATGGACGTCGAGGGGATCCAGCATAATATTGTGAAAATCCAGTCCTGTCCAAAGGCAAAACCCGGTAACTCAATTTTGGTCAAAACTGAGCTGGTAATAATTTTGGAGTTCCTAGGTGATATGCTTTACATTAGTGTATGTGATATTGTAATTTGTTCCGTAAGTAAGCTGTTACGCGCATGGCAGGACCTAGCAACTACCACATAACCGCGTAGATACAACAGAAAAACCTAGTATCTCAAGGGACCAATCGGAGCTTCTTTGTCAGTCGCCTTATTGTCTTTAATGAGACATTTGCACGAATGGGGGCCGACGGTCAACCCGATCATGTGATATTATGGTACGAGGGGATATTTGGAAGATTGGCCCAGGACGTTGCAAGCACCTTTATTAATTGTATTGTTCTTTATTCTTCCCCTTGCATACTCTTTTGGGCAGATAACTGTGGAGGTCAAAATAAAAACTGGACGCTGTACACGGCTCTTGCCCAATGTGCAAACGCAGAATGGGGCCCACCCGAGATTGTGATAAAATATCTGGAGAAAGGGCACACGTTCATGAGAGCAGATTCAATCCATGGCTCAATCGGCAAGAATATGAAAGCTCAAGAAAACATCCATACGTTTGATGACTTCGTAGATCTTTGTCAGACAGCATCAAGATAGATTGGTTTTCCTTTGTTTTCTCAAAATCAGATAGAAGCGAGTTACTAGGTTATGCCTTTGGATGGGAGAGTGGTCCATAGTGAGAGTCCAGTCCATAGTGGGGTCCACAGGGGACCATCCCGAGCGGAGACAGGTCAGCAGCGCAGAGATGTCCCCAGCCGATGCACAGGCGAGCTTAGTAAGTGTAAAGAGTGTTAGTTATACTGTTAAACTTGCAAACGTTGCTTGGAGTAATGAATGAAGAATCCATATGAGTAAAAACGCTAGAAGAAAAAAAAAAAAGGCACTACCAGTAAATGGAAGGACACTGCAGCATCTGCAGTGAGCGAACTCTTCCATAAGATGGCACCATAGCACAAACAACAAAACACCTCATTGGATTTGCTTGTTTTTCTTCTTTTTTTATTTAATTTTTATTATGGTCGTCTGCAAAGAAAAATCAATAAATCGGTCTCTTAGACTTAGACTTCCTTTTTTGTCATTCAAATTTGAACTTTACAGTACAGATAAGAACACAGTGTTGTTGCATTAGCTCGTTGTAGTTTGCATTTCCAAAAGAAGGTGCAGATATAAATAGATTACTTATAAAACTCACCGTCTTATAAATGTGGGTAAAAAAGTATCACCTAACAGTCCGGAATTGACTGTATTCCTATTGTCCGTGTTTCAACAGTACCGTGTGTTCTTCAAGCAAACGTAGGACAATGTGCCGACATTCTTCTTGTTTTTGTTTTCATGCCGTCTAAACAATGGAATACCCTGTCACCCTGCAGGCAAACTGCATGAGGGGTCAGAATCAGAATAGTTTTTATTGCCATTGTTTGGGAACGGGTTCACAAACTAGGAATTTTTCTTGGTGCAATCGTGCAACATAAAAGAAATAAAACACAGAATAGACTAACATGAGCTGTAACTGAGCTATCAGAAGATGTTGTTATTGTACATGTTATTTTTTGGGTGTAACATATCTAGCTATACCTACTGTTTATATTATAGTTGCATTAGTGCTCATGTAGCTAGTCATATATATACATATATATATATATATATATATATATATATATATATATACATACATATATATATATATATATATATATATATACATATATATACACAGTGTTTCCCACAGGTCATGCATCTATTTTCGGTGGTGTGGTCGGGCGGGGTCGGGGGGGCTTGATGGGACGCGGAGTTGGAATATAGTTACAACACTTTATGTACATATTTATATACAAATTTATATAATATTTACATATTTATATAATATGTAACTACAGGCTCCATTCACAGACAGAGTCCCATTGCTTTTATGAGCGGTCGAGCAAGTCAAAAGCCGGCAAAAAAAAAAAGAAAATTTTTTTTTTGATTTTTTTTTTTTTTTTTGTGGCGGCCGTAATTCTTTTGTGGCGGGCCGCCACAAATCAATTAATGTGTGGGAAACACTGATATATATATATATATATATATATACACACACACACACACATTTAGATTTACTAACGTACATATGGCAGTCAACACACTTGACTCATGCGGACGACCACACTGCAAAACGTCAGTGTTCAAAAACCAGAAAAAAAAATACAAAAATTATTTGATCCAAGCAAAAGTATCTGCCAATAGAACAAGAAAATTCAGCTTGTCAAGACATTCCGAAACAAGTGAAATTAGCTAACCTCAATGAACTCAAAAATACCTTAAAATAAGTATTTTCTCACTATTAACAAGAGCACTTTCCTTGGTGGAAAAAAATATTGGGTCCTTTTTGCTCAATATGTTGAAAAATATTCTTAAATTAAGTAAATTGTAGTGCCATTATCTTGACATAATGATATGCGCTAGGCATCACGATTTTTTTTTTCATGCTTGAAGTAAATAAATGATAAATGGGTTGTACTTGTATAGCGCTTTTCTACCTTCAAGGTACTCACTTTAGGAGTGAGTTTTTCCTTGCCCTTTTGTGGGCTCTGAACCGAGGATGTCGTTGTGGCTTGTGCAGCCCTCAGAGGCGCTTGTGATTTAGAGCTATATAAAGAAACATTGATTGATTGATATGCAAAACAATCACAGAATGTTGGACGACAGCAAAAACTTACAGCGTCTGTGGAGCGGAGACTGCGTCCACATAGTACATCCGTACAAAGAAGGATACCATGCATACAACTTAAATAGTCTTGATTGCGAAAACAAAGCAGGCAGGGGCAATAGAACTCAAAGGAAGGTGTGACGCTGCTGCAGGGGAACACCAACAAAACAGGAAGGGTCACCGAATAAACAGTAACTAAAGCACTACACACAGGAAACAACAAACTCAAAATAAGCTATGACAACCTTGTGGAGTTGAATTTTTTAACCTTTTCTGCTGGTGGTGTGCCATATTTTTTTTTTCTATGAAAAAAATGTGTCTTGGCTCAAAAAAGGTTGAAAAACACTGCTTTAGTAATTATATTACTTAAGCAGGGTTTTTTTTTTGACGCAATGGGGGTGACTGCTATTGACTTAGAAGAGCGGCCCCACACTGTGTATAAACATGCACAATTAGCTGTTAGCTTGTCAGCCCGGGTACTAAAAAATAAACGCACTGTCACACATCAGTGTTTCTTCAGACTATTAAAGAACACAAATATTAGAGAGGTGTATTTTTCACATTAAATAAATACATTTACTTGATTTATAAATGCACTTATATAGTTGGTTTTCTTCCAATACGTCGACAAAGTAGTGCAAGTGTGTCAACTCTGCAGGATCAATCTCCCCACCAGGACACACACACACACACACACATTCTGGTTATCATTTGGAATGGGGACTAAGTTGTCGATCATTACTTGAGGACCACTCTTTCTACAAGTTGTGGAGGCATTAAAAAAAAAAGGTAAAATGGCCACTGCCCAGTTAGCTCATAAACATCTTTAAATTTCTGGATTGATGAAGTAATGTGCTGATCATTCTTACTTACAGCCCGATGAGGGGGCTGCTGTGCAAATGTCTCACACTCAAAACTAACCAGTTAACATGTTTTGTGGGCCAAAGCTTAAAAAAATCACTTAGGCATCTTCAGAATGGATTTGACTATCCTTTAGAGGACCTGTTTTTGTGTCCCCATACGGTCAGAGGTCCCCTAAAAGTCACTGTGTAAACCGGGGGTCGGCAACCCGTGGCTTTTAGCGCCACCCTAGTGGCTGTCTGGAGCGTTTTCAAAAATGTATGAAAAATGGAAAAAGATGAGGGGAAAAAATATATTTTTTGCTTTAATATGGTTTCTGTAGGAGGACAAACATGACAAAAACCTCCCTAATTGTTAAAAAGCACACTATTTACATTAAACATGCTTCACTGACTCGAGTATTTGGTGAGCGCCGTTTTGTCCTACTAATTTTGGTGGTCCTTGAACTCACCGTAGTTTGTTTACATCAGGGGTCACCAACCTTTTTAAAACCAAGAGCTACTTCTTGGGTACTGATTAATGTGAAGGGCTACCAGTTTGATACACACTTAAATAAATTGCCAGAAATAGCCAATTTTCTCAATTTACCTTTAATAAATAAATATATATATATGTAAAAAAAAAAAAAGGGTATTTCCGTCTGTCATTCCGTCGTACATTTTTTTTCTTTTTATGGAAGGTTTTTTTGAATAAATGATGAAAATAACACTTTATTGAACCGTTTAAAAAAGGAGAAAACACAAAAAAAAAATTTAATTAAATATTGAAACATAGTTTATCTTCAATTTCGACTCTTTAAAATTCAAAATTCAACCGAAAAAAAAATAATAGAAAAAACTAGCAATTCGAATCTTTTTGAAAATATTAAAAAAAGAATTTATGGAACATCATTTGTAATTTTTCCTGAATAAGGTTAATTTTAGAATTTTGATGACATGTCTTAAATAGGTTAAAATCCAATCCGCACTTTGTTAGAATATATAACAAAGTGGACCAAGCTATATTTCTAACAAAGACAAATCATTATTTCTTCTAGATTTTCCAGAACAAAAAATTTAAAAGAAATTCAAAAGACTTTGAAATAAGATTTAAATTTGATTCTACAGATTTTCTAGATTTTCCAGAATATTTTTTATTTATTTTAATAATTATAAGTTTGAAGAAATATTTCACAAATATTATTTGTCGAAAAAACAGAAGCTACAATGAAGAATAAATTAAAATGTATTTATTATTCTTTAGAAAAAAAAAATAAAATACTTGGCCATTGATTTAAATTGTCAGGAAAGAAGAGGAAGGAATGTAAAAGGTAAAAAGGTATATGTGTTTAAAAATCCTAAAATCATTTTTAAGGTTGTATTTTTTCTCTACAATTGTCTTTCTGAAAGTTATAAGAAGCAAAGTAAAAAAAAAATGCATTTTTTTAAACAATACTTTCTTGGATTTTCAAATTCTATTTGAGTTTTGTCTCAAAAATAGAGGCAGCTCACTGGTAAGTGCTGCTATTTGAGCTATTTTTAGAACAGGCCAGCGAGCGACTCAACTGGTCCTTATGGGCTACTTGGTGCCCACGGGCACCGCGTTGGTGACCCCTGACATGTATAACTTTCTCCGACTTTCTAGTAGTGTTTCATGCCATTTCTTTTTCTGTCACATTTTGTCCACCAAACTTTTAACGTTGTGCATGAATGCACAAAGGTGAGCTTTGTTGATGTTATTGACTTGTGTGGAGTGCTAATCAGACATATTTGGTCACTGCCAGCTAATCGATGCTAACATGCTATTTAGGCATATTGCATCATTATGTTTAATTTGTAGGTATATTTGAAGTCATTTAGTTTTCTTGAAGTCCTCTTAATTCAATGTATATCTCATGACACACTATCTGTACGTAACATGGCTTTTAATTTTTTGCGGCTCCAGACGGATTTGTTTTTGTATTTTTGGACCAATATGGCTCTTTCAACATTTTAGGTTGCCGACCCCTGGTGTAAACAAAGCGATGTTTCTATTAAGCCAGAACACACACACACACACACACACACACAAGCAGCATTTACTTTATTCAGGCGGCAGCTTCAAAGTATAATTCCTCCCTTGTGTCTCTGTCACCTTCAAATCAGATTAGCCCACATTAGCTCAGTGAACGTCACAGGCAGGCTTCGGGTCAACTCGCTGTTCTAGTGAGCAGCCAGAGTGTTTTTATATTTAAAAATAAAAAAACATTGAAATGCATTATATTTGCGGCGATTGTGTGAGCACACATTAATATTGTTGCATTTTTTTCTTCAATAAATTAAATAATGGTCATTTCAGAACACACATAGTAATAACATTACATACATTTCAGGTTAAATTATTATTATTATTATTATTATATACATTTTGCAAAGAGGACAGGTGTCATTTTCTTCAATTTTTTTCAATTTTATGACAATCTGCAACTTCTGACTTTTTTTTTTTTTTTACGCCCCATATCTCCCTTGAATGATATCCTGCATGTTTCCTTCTGGAAGTTCTCCTCCAGTACTCTTTATGAGGCCAAATAAAACTGTACCTGTCATGTCATTAAGATGATTTGCAATGACGACACTTTGCTGCCCTCTGCTGTTCTAAGCCTGAACCAAACTATTTTTTTTGGAAAGAGCACAATACACACTAATTGTGTTTGCATTGTTAGCATCTTGTTCATACCAAAAAATGTCTCTCAATAAGCCCAAAAAAGATATAATACACACACTATATTAGTTACACAGTGTTGGAGCTTTTTCAAAAACAAAGCTCAGCAGTTACTCAATTGTGAAGTATTAATTATATAGTCAGTATATAATTAATTGTGTTTGAGGTTTGCACCGCATTGTCTTTTGTAAAAAAAAAAACACCCTTTAGTCATTAAATTGTGCTAGGAATTGTATTTATATTCCATATTTGAATCATTTGTAGATAAAGACTTAGAATATGTGTCATGGTTGTGATGTAATAGTATGCTGGCTAAAACTGACCTTCACACGTGCACCTGGTCATTTTTCACATCCTCAGCGTGTGGAATAATTCAATCTCCTTTCCCTCTCTCTTTTCTCTCACTCTCTCTCTCTCTTTATCTCTGCCTCTCTGCAGAAGAGCCAAAGCTGGTACAACGTAAGTGCCCCCTTTTTTTTTCTTCAATGTTATTCACATGTTTGTTTTTGGGTGCACAGTTTGTTGTTTACCCGTACGTGTGTGCGTGTGTGTGTGTGTGTGTGTGAGTGTGTGTCAGTGATGAATGGAGTGTTGGGATCAGGAAGGTTGTTTTCCTCCTGACCTGGTTTTCTGCCAACCACTTTTGGGCATCGTACAGGCCTAGCACAAGTTTAAAAGAGCAACAGTTCTTAGTGATTGATGCCTCTGCTCAACATCTGGGTCTGACGGATTCCTGGAATTAGTACACAGTATCTATGAATGCTAAATCATTACGAATGTGCACAATCTTGTTTCTTTATAGTGTAATTTACTATGTGTATTCACAGCACTATAACAGAACCAGCATCCTCTGCAGTGGACATTTGTGTTTTGTACAGGGCTTTTTTTTTTTTTTTTTTTACAAAAACTGTTGTTAAATTGATGTGTGGCATTTTGTTGGCCGTGACCCCAGAATGCAGACACGGCAGGTGAATAACAAAAACAGAGAGGTAGTGAAGCAGGGGAGTGCACATGAAGCTCTGCACATTTTAGTTTTAAAACAACGAAGCAAAGCAACATTAATGCGAATAAGTCAAGCAATTGTCTATAGGCCCGTCTAAAAGGACAGGTTTGGCATTTTAAAAATCCTGATTAGCAACCAGTAACAGGTGAGATCAATGGCCGGACTGGAGAAAAAATAGCGGCAAAAGAAATCAAACAGGAAATGGAAATGGATTAGAGGGCTGGACAGGAAATAAAACAAAATACATTAAACTATTGATAATTATCATTAGAGATTATGACAAGTGTCCCTTATTTATTGCGGCCAATTGGTTCCAGGCCAGACCTCGGTAATCAATATTCCAAGAAGTAGGATGTTTCTTAATAATAAATCAAATATTTTCACAGTTGGAGAATAAAAACATTTTTTGACAAAAAGAATTCCGCCGTTTTGACACTCAGAAAAAATCCAGACTTTTTGACACTTGGAAAAATTTCCGACTTATTGACACTTAAAAATAATCCCGATTTTTTTGACACTTGGAAAAAAATCCCGACTTTTTGACACTTAAAATCACGACTTTTTGACGAAAAAATGTCTGACTTTTTGACACTTAGAAAACATCCCAAGTGTTTGACACTTATAAAAAATCCAGGCATTTTGACACTAAGAAAAAAATTCAGACTTTCTGACAAAAACATTTCCGACTTTTTGACACTTAGAAAAAAATCCTGAGTGTTTGACACTTAGAAAAAGTCCAGACTTTTTGACACTTGAAAAAAAAAAGGCGACTTTTTGACGAAAACATTTCCGACTTTTTGACATTTACAAATAATCCAGATTTTTTGACACTTGGAAAAAATCCAGACTTTTTGACACTTACAAAAAATCACGACTTTTTGACAAAAAAACGTCTGACTTTTTGACTAAAAAATGTCTGACTTTTTGACGAAAAAATGTCTGACTTTTTGACGAAAAAATGTCTGACTTTTTGACGAAAAAATGTCTGACTTTTTGACACTTAGAAAAAATCCAGGCTTTTTGACACTTGGGGGAAAAATCCAGACTTTTTGACGAAAACATTTTCGACTTTTTGACACTTAGAAAAAATCCCGAGTGTTTGACACTTGGAAAAAATCCAGACTTTTTGACACTTGAAAAAAGAATCCAGACTTTTTGACACTTGAAAAAATATCCACACTTTTTGACACTTGAAATAAAAACGCCGACTTTTTGACGAAAACATTTCCGATTTTTGACATTTACAAATAATCCAGATTTTTTGACATTTAGAAAAAATCCCGATTTTTTGACATTTTCAAAAAATGATGACTTTTTGACATTTTCAAAAAATGACGACTTTTTGACGAAAAAATGTCTGACTTTTTGACACTTTGAAAAAATCCCAAGTGTTTGACACTTGGGAAAAAATCCAGGCCTTTTGACACTTGGGAAAAAATCCAGATTTTTTTGACGAAAACATTTCCGACTTTTTGACACTTGGAAAAAATCCAGTGTGTTTGACACTTGGAAAAAATCCAGACTTTTTGACACTTGGAAAAAATCCAGACTTTTTGACACTTGAAAAAAAAATCCTGACTTTTTGACACTTGAAAAAAAAAACAGACTTTTTGATACTTGAAATAAAAATGTCGAATTTTTGACACTTACAAATAATCCAGATTTTTTGACACTTGAAATAAAAATGCCGACTTTTGACGAAAAAATATCTGACTTTTTGACACTTACAAAAAATCCCTAATGTTTGACATTTACAAAAAAAATCCAGACTTTTTGACATTTACAAAAAAATCCAGGCTTTTTGACACTTACAAAAAAATCCAGACTTTTTGACACTTAAAACAAATCCTGACTCTTTGACGAAAACATTTCCGACTTTTTGACTCAGAAAAAATCCAGAGTTTTTGATATTTAGAAAAAAATCCAGACTTTTTGACATTTACAAAAAATCCAGACTTTTTGACACTTAAAACAAATCCAGAATTTTTGACGAAAATATTTCTGACTTTTTGAGACTTAGAAAAAATCCAGAGTGTTTGACACTTGGAAAAAATCCAGACTTTTTGACACTTGAAAAAAAAATCCAGACTTTTTGACACTTGAAAAAAAAGACAGACTTTTTGATACTTGAAATAAAAATGCCGAATTTTTGACACTTACAAATAATCCAGATTTTTTGACACTTGAAATAAAAATGCCGACTTTTGACGAAAAAATATCTGACTTTTTGACACTTACAAAAAATCCCGAATGTTTGACATTTACAAAAAAATCCAGACTTGTTGACATTTACAAAAAAATCCAGACTTTTAGACACTTACAAAAAAATCCAGACTTTTTGACACTTAAAACAAATCCTGACTCTTTGACGAAAACATTTCCGACTTTTTGACTCTCAGAAAAAATCCAGAGTTTTTGATATTTACAAAAAAATCCAGACTTTGACATTTACAAAAAATCCAGACTTTTTGACACTTAAAACAAATCCTGAATTTTTGACGAAAACATTTCTGACTTTTTGAAACTCAGAAAAAGTTTTCGACACTGAAAAAAAAATCCTGACTTTTTGACCAAAAAAATCCTACTTTTTGACGCTTAAAAAAAAATCCCGACTTTTTGACAGGAAAAACCTTCTGTATAGTTTTTAACATGATTAAAGCCCTGTAAACATGAAATAACATCAATATAGTCACCTTTACACTCGTGTCTGTATGGCTCAGTTTCAAGTTGGACCCAAGATGCAGGGAAGAGGCGTAACTGCAGTCAAATACATTTTTAACGTCGGCGGCGGCACATTTTCATCAAACAGTTCTTCACAGACAGACAGAAAAAAAAGTAAAGAACTTAAGGCACAGGCAAAATAAAACGACTCCAAAGGAGAACAGTTACTAGTAGCAATTAACAAACATAAGGTGAACCAAGGTTTCTCATTGTATCGCATTGGGTGGACTTTTTTCTTGCCCTGATGTGGTATCTGAGCCGAGGATGTCATTGTGGCTTGTGCAGCCCTTTGAGACACTAGTGATTAAGGGCTATATAAATAAACTTTGATTGATTGAACCTGGACAAGGCCATGTGGCGCAATACTAAATAAGCCATATTAGCTAAAGGGGATACTTAGCAGAGGGGCTCCAGTAGAGCAGGCAGGAAGATGCTGGTAAAGACTTGAAAGTAGGAAAAACGATCCAACATCTCACCTCCTTAGCTACTCTCCCACTGCGTGGCGCAGTGGGAGAGTAGCCGTGCGCAACCCGAGGGGCACGGGTTCAAATCCCACCTAGTACCAACCTCGTCACGTCCGTTGTGTCCTGAGCAAGACACTTCACCCTTGCTGGTTGGCGCCTTGCATGGCAGCTCCCTCCATCAGTGTGTGAATGTGTGTGTGAATGGGTAAATGTGGAAGTAGTGTCAAAGCGCTTTGAGTACCTTGAAGGTAGAAAAGCGCTATACAAGTACAACCCATTTAATTATAATAAAGATAAAAATGTATATACAAGGCACAGTAAGTAACATAACATGATTGCACATTCTGACAGTCAACAGTATAAATATGGAGGTGACCTTGGGTCAGAGCAGCAGTTAAAGCAGTGGTTCTCAAACTTTTTTTTGACATCCCCCACTTTGGACAATTGGGAGTTTTCAAGCCCCACCTGCCCCCATCGCCCTAACAGATCGCTAATGCCAAGTTTAACATTTTCAAATTTATTGAACAACAAGTAACATCAAGTTGTATACATTCCAACTCAATAACATAAAATAAAATCAAGTTCAATAATAAATAAAATAACTGTGCAGCTGTGGAATAACTTGCATCAAGTTAAATAATAAATAAAATAACTTGCATCAAGTTCAATAATAAATAAAACAAAAGTGTTATAACTTGCATCAATTTCAATAATAAATCAAATAAAAGTGTTATAACTTGCATCAAGTTCAATGATAAATCAAATAACTTGCATCAAGTTCAATAATAAATCTAATAACTTGCATCAAGTTCAATATCAAATCAATTAAAAGTGCCACTTTTTCGTGTTTTGATAAAATTTACCGCGCTCACAACATCTGTTAAAACCTCGTTGAGTTCGGGGCTGAGCTGCCTTGATGCGAGTGCTTCCCGGTGAATGACGCAGTGTGTCCAATGCGCATTTGGCGCAACCCGTTTCTTGACCCTGCCATGGTCTGTGCGCCATCGGAGCTAAAGTCCACACAGTTTTCCCATTTAAGGTCGTGTTCTTTGAGGAAACTGTCCATTATCTTGAACAGCTCATCAGCAGTGGCTCTATTTTTTTTATGTATTTGCAAAACAGTAAATCCTCGCACAGTGACTTACCATTCACAAAGCGGACGTATGTGATGAACAGGCAGTCTTTATTGCTGTCAGTAGCTTCATCCACTTGTAAAGCAAAACGACTTTATTTTAATTTGTCTACAACAGGGGTCGGCAACCTTTACCACTCAAAGAGCCATTTTGACCTGTTTCACAAATTAAAGAAAACAATGGGAGCCACAAAACTCTTTTGAAATTTAAAATGAAATAACACTGTCTAATCCCCCTCTCATCCCCACAATTTCCCCCTCTGTTTTCCTTTTTTTCTAAATTCTATTCCTTGCTGCTCCAGCCCGGCTGCACAAAATGATAATATAAATACATTTAATAAAGTTAAATTTATATAAGGCAACAAGAGAAGTATCCTACACTTCTCTTCTGTAAAGTAAATGTGAACAGCCGATATGGGCATCTACATCAACTATATGATTTGCCTGAGAAACTGGACAGGACAAAAAAATTAAAATATAAAATAAAATAAAACATTTAAAAAATAAATAACACTGCATATAAAGTTTTCTTTTTGCTTTGTGCTATGTATAAACAAACTATGATGGGTTACGTTTATGAAATCAATGAACGACTGCAAAAAAAATGAAATAAAATTTCTGCATGCAACAAAACGTTTTTAACTCCGAAAAAGACGTCGGGTTGAAGGTTAAGTAAAATACTTAATATCTATTTAAGTCTTCCTTGTAATAATGAAAAAACAAAACGCCAAACTTAAATTATTCACTGGCAGAAAACCAAAAATGCCGTCCTCTCTCTCTGTGTCGTCATCCTTTTACTGGCGCCGTGCATCAGCTGCCAACCTAAATGATAAAATGTCTATTTCGCTGAACAATTAAAACATTTGAATACATGCAAAATTATAGGAAATTAAAATATTTATCATACGTGGTCAATGTGATTTCTGCTCCTGAACCGCAGCGCACAGCGTCTCCACATCGGGGCTGTATGACGTCACCTTTATCTTCACACAGGATTGTAAACTCACATCTGAGGCGTGTGCCATGTTTGTTTTGAATAAAGTTCATGTTGGAGAACACCTGCTCACATGCATATGTGGATTCAAAGATCGACAGGACAAAATACGTAATTTACATTAATTTATATATCGGATTTCACACACAGAATCACAAAGTGATTTACAGTTTGTATAGAAAATGGGGTTGTAAAAAAAAAAAATCTAAGAATTTAAAAAAATAAAATAAAAAGTTAAAGTGAAATTTCATCCCGTTCCTCGCGCCCCACCTGTCATGTCTCTATTCCCCACCACTTTGAGAAACGCTGAGTTAAAGTGTCTTTAGTGATCAAAGGATGAAAAGTGTCTACAGCAGGGGCGCTCACACTTTTTCTGCAGGCGAGCTACTTTTCAATTGACCAAGTCGAGGAGATCTACCTCATTCCTATTTATAATTTATATTTATTTATTTTTGAAAGAGACATTTTTGTTAACAAGTTAATGGTGTTTAATGATAATACAAGCATGTTTAACACACATAGATTCCTTTCTTTCATGAAGACAAGAATATAAGTTGGTGTATTTGATTCTGATGACTTGCATTGATTGGAATTAGACAGTGGTGCTGATAACGTCCGCATTTTCAAATGGAGGGAAAAAAAAAGTCCTCCTTTCTGTCCAATACCACATGAAAGTGGTTGGATTTGGCATCTCATTTGTCCAACTTGCATACTCGTTTTTAAACACTTTGTTATGAGAGTAGCATATGTGTGTGGCCCTTTAATGTCTGGCAGCAGGTGAGTGACGTCAGTGACTGTGCGGGTGGGCAAGCAAGTGAGAAAGCGGTCGCTGAGGGCGGGGGAGAAATACATTGGCATCAAACTCCGTAGCGTGCTAGCTTGTGCACGCTAGCTTTCCGAGACTCTTATTTTGTTAGCACAGGCAGGATGAAACAGGTCTTTTATGGTGAAGACAGGAACTGTGCAGTCGGTCTTTAGAGTTTTGACAGTAGGTACGGAGTCTCTAGAAATAAAATGTGTTTCTCTGCGTCCGCCCTGTTAGTGATTTTTTTCTTAAATATGAGCTCGCAGCAGCCAGCGTCATCTCACAAGATCCTCGGGTGCCGAGAATGTCAAACAACTGACGAAAGTGAAGTCTTGGTATGATTGATGATTGCTCATTTTTATGTCTATTTTTTAATGCCTGGCTTGAGATCGACTGACACACCCTCCGAGATCGACCAGTCGATCGCGATCGACGTAATGGCCACCCCTGGTCTACAGTGATGGTTCACAGTTTGGGGGTGGTCAAGGTAGCTGTCTTTTGTTCAAAAAGACAAAGTAAAAATGGGGGA
>NC_084628.1:13416686-13479186 GCF_033978795.1 Nerophis ophidion
GCAATATTGCGAAATGATCAAGTATGACTCATAGAATGGACCTGCTATCCCCGTTTTAAATAAGAAAATCTCATTTCAGTTGGCCTTTAAGTCTGGGTTTCTCTGCTTAGGCTGCTGCCCCCGCGACCCGACATCGGGTAAGCGGAAAAAGATGGATGGATAGATGGATGTTTTTAAAATCTGCAATTTTGTAAAGCTGCAATATTTGAAGATAGATAGATAGTACTTTATTGATTCCTTCAGGAGAGTTCCCTCAGGAAAATTAAAAAGTAAGTAATTAAGTAATCAGTAATTAAGAAGTCCGATGTGGCGAGGGGACAATGTAGACAAAAAATGTTCACTGCAGAAGGTGCTGGTTTTCAAAAAGATTACAACATGGGCAAAATTCTTGAGGCACACGTGTTCATGTATGTAAAACAGTTAAGTCTTACAAGACAAACCAGATCCAGCTATAAAGACATACTTTACTGAGGCAGAACTTGCACTGACCCCCTAACCCCTAGAACAGAGATGGTGACCTCTGAGGTCAAGAATGTCCTCCCAGTCCCGCCCCCTGCAGCTACGACGGACACATGTCCCAACATTGCTGCAGACTTTGGATCAGACGTGCTGTCACGTTTATTGTTGTAATGCAAAAAAAAAATTATTCACGGCGCACTTTACTGTCACACCACTAGGCGGAGTGCTAAGACCAAACCCTTCCTTACAATCCCTTCTATGTGCTTGTGTTGACAAATACACAACAGGAGTGAGTGAAGTGTGTTCCCAAGAAATGTATTACTTTATCCTTTTTTGTGTTCCTTCCTTTTCTTCTTATTCTTCTTATTCCCGTTGTGTGTACGTTCTCTCCCCAGCATGAACGACAACATATCATGAGAGTAAGCATGACTTGTATTTTCCCCGGTCTGTTTGTCACTCTACTCGCTCAGTGCTGTTGCTACCCTCATTGCAAACCCCCCTCCCCCCAATATGGCTTCAAATCTGCAATAATTATTATTATGTATGACAAATCTTGGATTACGGATTGTGAAAGGGCCCAAATTACAATTGGGTAATAGTGGTATGCAACGGGTGGCAACAGGTTTTTCACTGTACTAATAAATAAATGCGCAAACCATCAAAAGGGGCATGTTTTGAATGCCTTTGCATAACATTAGCAATGTAGCATGAAGTTATCACGTTATTTGCAACAAGGGTGAACGATACAAGCAAGGCTTTGTCCACTTTGCATGCTATTGTCACATGTCAGTCTATTGATGCCACTGTAACAACACCTCCTGAACAATTAGTGGAGTTTGCAGTTGACATTATTAACATATTAATAGACGATCTTAGCCAATGCAACAACGGTGATTGTTGCTGTATTTTTGTAACCAAGGTTTATCATTGTCATCCCATGGGGTTGAGTTTTTGCTTGTCCTGATGTGGTATTTGAGCGGAGGATGTTGTTGTTGTAACTACTTGGACTGTGACTTGGAGATAGTTTGTTTTTCCAGCGCAAAGGGAAATTGGCACGAGCTAGACGTTATTGTGAGTACGTTTTTATTTAATAATCTAGTAAACTAAACTAAAGGTAAACAAAGGGCGCGCACAATGGCGGAGAACAAACTTGGCTAATGAAAAAACAAAAGACTAGTACAAAGGCTACAAACTATAAACATGAACAAAAACACTTGCACTGTGGCATGAATAACAAAACTTATGTGGCGTGGACAAATTGAACAGCATGATATGGCATGAAGGAGCTGCGGGATACGTGGGTAAGTTGCCAGGCCGACTACATGGTAATTGTGGCTATAATAATAACTGTGATCATTACAAACAGGTGTGAGGGCGTGACATGAGGGCTAGGTGAAAATTAATGAGTTGACATGGAAACGAAAACAAACCTGGAAGTGCAAAACAGGAACTGAGTGTCCAAAAAACAAAACCGAACATCACCAAAACAAAACATGATCCATAGGCGTGACAGTTGTGACTTGTGCAGCCCTTTGAGAAACTTGTGATTAAGGGCTATATAAATAACTTTGACTGATGCTTGATTGATAATTACACACCTTGATCGTCCAACAATTACAGATGCATGATTAATCAATACTGAGCCGAGACCAAAAACAAGCACTGATTTGTTAGATATTGTTTTGTCTTTACTGTTAGTTATCAGAATTAGCTTTATTTTATACATTTTTTTTTATTCATCTGAAACAATTGTTATACTTTTTTTAATCAAACTTGAATGTTAATTAATGCATGTTTTTTTACTAAAGTGAATCCATGGAAAAGTAATGGTTCTTTTTTTGTGTGTGCAAAAAAAAAGTCAAAGTATCAATGATTGTCACACACACTAAGTGTGACGAAATTATTCTCTGCATTTGAGCCATCACCCTTGATTACCCCCTGTGAGAGGAGCAGTGAGCAGTAGTGTTGGCCGCGCCCGGGAATAATTTTTTGGTGTTTTAACCCCCAATTCCAACCCTTGATGCTGAGTGTCAAGCAGGGAGGTAATGGGCCCCATTTTTATAGTCTTTGGTATGACTCGGCCGGGGTTTGAACTCACAACCTACCAATCTCAGGGCGGAGACTCTAACCACTAGGCCACTGAGTAGGTTGATAATGGGGGTGGGAATTTTAGGGCACCTTTATTGATTCGTTTTGAACGAGCACGCTGTGGAGTAAACTTTAAGAAGTCAGTCTGCATATTTTATGATTAGACAAGAAAACATATATATTTGCTAAGCCATTTTCAAGAAGGATATTTAAAGAGAAACTACATCTTGTGAGACGATGTCGGCCAACCCCGGAAGCGAGCTCAGCTGTCGATGACGTGAGTTCGGATGTTTTATTTCATAATTTTTTCACGTTTAAAAGTTTTTTTGCCATTTTAATTTTGACAGTACCACATAAAATATGTTTTAACTGCTGATGCAGGTTTGTTGATTTTTAAATGTGTCAGGAAAAAAAAAAAGTTTTGTACACTGTTGAGGTGCTTCAATGCTTAGTAGTGCGGAAATGTATTCCTGTTTAATATTTATCCAGCAATGGCCATTTGGTGACATAGATTATGGTATTTTGAGAGGTAATCATTGTAGTCTGTCAGGCTTGGTTAAAAGATAGGATTTAGATGCAGAGTAGGGATTCATTCGGCAGGCTTTTATCGTGAAAGCTTCCTTTCACCATCGGAGTCAGGGCAATTCAATATAGGCTATAACTAGACTGTTGAAGTCCACTGCTCTAAACTGAAACTAAAAGTTTTGTCATATTTTATTTGAGAATCACTACTAAATCCAATTGCTGAATTTTGCCACGGTTCACTATTAACATATCCTTAATCAAATGCCCTCACAGTGTGAGAAAGACACAGCAAAGAAAGTTTGTTGATTTGTTGACAATATCATAATACAACAATGTCACCCTTGACCTTTAATAGCCCCGAACGCACACTTTTGTCTAGAGAAGTCTGATATTATCGGCCGATAAATGCTTTGAAATTTAATATCGTAAATTATCGATATCAAACTTATTGGTATCTGTTTCTAAAAGTAAAATATATGACTTTTTAAAACGCCGCTGTGTACACGGATGTAGGGAGAAGTACAGAGCGCCAATAAACCTTAAAGGCACGTGCCGGCCCAATCACATATCTACGGCTTTTCACACACCCAAGTGAATACGAGGCAAAATTGGTCAACACCCATACAGGTCACACTGAGGGTGGCCGTATAAACAACTTGAACACTGTGACAAATATGCGCCACATTGTGAACCCACACCAAACAAGAATGACAAACACATTTCGGGAGAACATCCGCACCGTAACACAACATAAACACAACAGAACAAATACCCAGAACCCCTTTCCACACTAACTCTTCCGGGACGCTACAATATACACCCCCCGCTACCCCAACCCACCTCAACCCCGCCCACCCACTCCCCCTAACCCCATCCACCTCAACCTCCTCATGCTCTTTCAGGGAGAGTATGTCCCAAAATCCAAGCTGCTGTTTTGAGGCATGTTAAAATAAATAATGCACTTTGTGACTTCAGTAATAAATATAGCAGTGCCATGTTGGCATTTTTTGTCATAACTTGAGTTGATTTATTTCGGAAAACCTTGTTACATTGTTTAATGCATCCAGCGGGGCATCACAACAAAATTAGGCATAATAATGTGTTAATTCCACGACTGTGTATATCGGTATCGGTTGATATCGGAATCTGTAATTAAGAGTTGGACAATATCTGAATATCGGATATCTCTAATATTTATAGTATACTAGTGTCTTTTTAGACTTTTAGATAATTTAACATGTTAACATTTTATTTAAAGGTTGCCTATACTGTAGTAAATAAGGTGTTGCCGCTTCAGTTATGAGAGCTAAAGCTCGACCCAGGGTGAAATCATTAATTCAGGTTTCATCAAGAAATTGAGTAGAGAATGACAGCTTCATTGGGCCACACTAAAATAAGAATGACAAACACATTTCGGGAGAACATCCGCACCGTAACACAACATAAACACAACAGAAAAAATACCCAGAACCCCTTGCAGCACTAACTCTTCCGGGACGCTACAATATACATCCCCCGCGACCCCCTACTCCCCTCCAACCCCGCCCACCTCAACCTCCTCATGCTCTCTCAGGGAGAGCATGTCCCAAAATCCAAGCTACTGTTTTTGAGGCATGTTAAAAAAATAGTGCACTTTGTGACTTCAATAATAAATACGGCACTGCCATGTTGGCATTTTCTTCCATAACTTGAGTTGATTTATTCTGGAAAACTTTGTTACGTTGTTTGATGCATCCAGCGGGGCATCACAACAAAATTAGGCATAATAATGTGTTAATTACACGACTGTATATATCGGTATCGGTTGATATCGGAATCTGTAATTAAGAGTTGGACAATATCTGAATATCGGATATCGGCAAAAAAGCCATTATCAGACATCTCTAATATTTATAGTATACTAGTGTCTTTTTAGACTTTTAGATAATTTAACATGTTAACATTTAATTTAAAAGTTGCCTATACTGTAGTAAATAAGGTGTTGCCGCTTCAGTTATGAGAGCTAAAGCTCGACCCAGGGTGAAATCATTAATTCAGGTTTCATCAAGAAATTGAGTAGAGAATGACAGCTTCATTGGGCCACACTAAAATAAGAATGACAAACACATTTCGGGAGAACATCCGCACCGTAACACAACATAAACACAACAGAAAAAATACCCAGAACCCCTTGCAGCACTAACTCTTCCGGGACGCTACAATAAACATCCCCCGCGACCCTCTACTCCCCTCCAACCCCGCCCACCTCAACCTCCTCATGCTCTCTCAGGGAGAGCATGTCCCAAAATCCAAGCTACTGTTTTTGAGGCATGTTAAAAAAATAGTGCACTTTGTGACTTCAATAATAAATACGGCACTGCCATGTTGGCATTTTCTTCCATAACTTGAGTTGATTTATTTTGGAAAACCTTGTTACGTTGTTTAATGCATCCAGCAGGGCATCACAACAAAATTAGGCATAACAATGTGTTAATTACACGACTGTATATATCGGTATCGGTTGATATCGGTATCTGTAATTAAGAGTTGGACAATATCGGCAAAAAAGCCATTATCTTTTGTCCTCTCCTGGGTTCATCCATGCAGGCCTCATACATCCCCGCAGGCTGCACAAACAAGAGGAAATACGCTGATAAAAGAGGGTGTGGAAGACTACATGTGCTTGTTATTCAAAACAGCAGAAGCGCCGTCCAGGCTGCCAAGGAGCGATAGTTTCCTCCTCCTACTTCCTCGGTATCGATACAAGAACACCCACGCGCACTGCTGTGGTTTTCTTACGTAATGATTACGTCTAAAAAAAACACACACGGGCTCCCTTCAAATATTAATGAAAAGCTGCTGCGGTGAAAGGATGCGCTTATCAGAAGCCTCCACCCTCCCCGAGTGACTCAAACCGCACATGGTTTGTCGTACCAGCCTCTGCCATCCCTGGGTGTTTGTGCACGGGGTTAATAGTTAACCACCTCTAAAAACCTCCTCCACCAGCTCCCTGCGGTGCAACAATGGCCTCGTTCTTCGCTTGATTTATTGGAGCCGCGAGTCATCTCCAAGGAAAATGTGATTAAGCGCCACGGCTCCGTCCGGCTTGCATTTCAGTCCTCCGTGTGTGGTTCGAGGGGCCTCAAACGTACGGCCCTGCCCGAGCAAAAAAACAAAGTCTCAGTATTTGCGCATTGAAACATTTATTTCAGCAATAAGACCGCAAATGTATTTGTGGCGACATATGTTTGCACAGAATTCAAATTGCAGTATCAGCTGCCAATAGGTAATTATATATAAGACAACAGTGGCCTATAGCACAGGTATCAAACTCAAGGCCCGGGGGCCGGTTCTGGCCTGCCACATCATTTTATGTGGCCCGCTGTCATGTCTTGTGATCATGTTTTGTTTAGTTATGTTCTGTTTTGTTTAGGACTCCATTGCTACCTGTTTTTTCACTCCCTTGTTTAGTGGGCCGACATAGTTCGGTTGGTAGAGCGGCCATGCCAGCAACTTGAGGGTTGCAGGTTCGATTCCCGCTTCCGTCATCCTAGTCACTGCCGTTGTGTCCTTGGGCAAGACACTTTACCCACCTGCTCCCAGTGCCGCCCACACTGTTTTAAATGTAACTTAGATATTGGGTTTCACTATATAAAGTGCTTTGAGTCACTAGAGAAAAGCGCTTAATACTATAAATATAATTCACTTCACTTCACCATGGCGACCCATCAGATTCACGCACCTGTTTCAATCATGTCATTATTATTTAAACCTGTTTTTTGAACTCTCGCGGCTGTGTTGGAGCCACTATGGATTGAACTTTCACAGTATCATGTTAGACCCGCTCGACATCCATTGCTTTCGGTCCCCTAGAGGGGGGGGGGGGTTGCCCACATCTGAGGTCCTCTCCAAGGTTTCTCATAGTCAGCATTGTCACTGGCGTCCCACTGGATGTGAATTCTCCCTGCCCACTGGGTGTGAGTTTTCCTTGCCCTTTTGTGGGTTCTTCCGAGGATGTTGTAGTCGTAATGATTTGTGCAGTCCTTTGAGACATTTGTGATTTGGGGCTATATAAATAAACATTGATTGATTGATTGATTGATTTTTAGTTGGTCATTCTGGCGTCATTGTTTCATGATCTTTTCCACTCTGTTCATGCTCACTCCCACTCTGCTTCATGCTGTGTTTACTCTTTCATGCAATTTCATAGTTCATGCTGCCCTGTTCACGTCACCGCAAGTAGGTTTCTTTATTTATGCCACAGTTAGTTTATTTTGTTTCATGTCCACAGTTTACGTCAAAGCGCTAGTTTTGTTCCCTGCGTTAAAGTTTTGTACCTCCGCTCCGAGCGCCTTTTGTTTGCACGTTTTATGGTCAAAGAATTCAATCATACCATACCATACCAACTTTATTCATAAAGCCCTTTAAAAACAACCACAGTTGAAGAACAAAGGGCTGTACACCACAAGGAAATAAAGGCAAAGGACAGACTAAAAAAATGTACAATCATGTATTCACCTTCACGCCATGTCCGGTCCAGTTCATTTGCATCCCGGGAAAACTATCCACGCAGAAAGCTGCATCATAGTCGTAATTATACATTTATTTAAGACAACAGTGGCCTATAGCACAGGTGTCAAACTAAAGGCCCGGGGGTCAGATCTGGCCTGCCACATTAATTTATGTGGCCCGCTGTCAAGTCTTGTGATCATTTTTTATTTAGTTATGTTCTGTTTTGTTTAAGACTCCATTGCTACCTGTTTTTTCACTCCCTTGTTTAGTCACCATGGCGATCCATTAGATTCACGCACCTGTTTCAATCCTGTCATTATTACTATTTAAGCCTGGTTTTTCAGTTGGTCGTTCTGGCGTCATTTTTTCATGATCTTTTCCACTCCGTTCTTGCTCACTCCCACTCTGCTTCATGCCGTGTTTACTCTATCATGCAATGTCCTAGTTCATGCTGCCCTGCTAACGTCACCACAAGTAGGTTTTCTTTATTTATGCCACAGTTAGTTTATTTTGTTTCATGTCCACAGTTTACGTCAAAGCGCTAGTTTTGTTCTCTGCGTTAAAGTTTTGTACCTCCGCTGCGAGCGCCTTTTGTTTGCACGTTTTATGGTCTAAGAATTAAATCATACCATACCATACCAACTTTATTCATAAAGCCCTTTAAAAACAACCACAGTTGAAGAACAAAGGGCTGTACACCACAAGGAAATAAAGGCAAAGGACAGACTAAAAAAATGTAAAATCATGTATTCACCTTCACGCCACGTCCGGTCCAGTTCATTTGCATCTCGGGAAAACTATCCACGCAGAAAGCTGCATCATAGTCGTAATTATATATTTATATAAGACAACAGTGGCCTATAGCACAGGTGTCAAACTCAAGGCCCGGGGGTCAGATCTGGCCCGCCATATTAATTTATTTGGGCCGCTATCATGTCTTGTGATCATTTTTTATTTAGTTATGTTCTGTTTTGTTTAAGACTCCATTGCTACCTGTTTTTTCACTCCCTTGTTTAGTCACCATGGCGATCCATTAGATTCACGCACCTGTTTCAATTCTGTCATTATTACTATTTAAGCCTGGTTTTTCAGTTGGTCGTTCTGGCGTCATTGTTTCATGATCTTTTCGCACTCCGTTCATGCTCACTCCCACTCTGCTTCATGCCGTGTTTACTCTATCATGCAATGTCCTAGTTCATGCTGCCCTGCTCACGTCACCGCAAGTAGGTTTTTATTTTTTTATTTATGCCACAGTTAGTGTCTTTTGTTTCATGTCCACAGTTTACATCAAAGCGCTAGTTTTTTTCCCTGCACTAAGTTTTGTACCTCCACTGCGGGCGCCTTTTGTTTGCACGTTTTATATAGTCAAAGAGTTAAATCATGTATTCACCTTCATGCCATGTCCGGTCCAGTTCATTTGCATCTCGGGAAAACTATCCATGCAGAAAGCTGCACCATAGTCAAAGTTATGACACCCGCCAAAGCCTGGGAAAAGTGTGTGTTAATAAAATACTTCAATTTTTTTTCCTAAATGCAAATAGTTATTTTGATTTTGACAGGAAAAAAATGGTATCTTCTTAACGTTATCTAATCATGCCAAATCTTACATTATTATATAGTGTATTACAAAAATATGTTAAGATTTAACAGTTGAATATTTGCTCGTCACCTTTATGCATGATGTATCCATTTGTGTGTACATGAAAATAAAATAATCATCATGGGTATAGGCATGAATGTAATGATATGCGGTGAAAACTGGTATACCTTTATATCCATGGGGTGGTATAGCTCGGTTGGTAGAGTGGCCGTGCCAGCAACTTGTGAGTTCCAGGTTCGATGCCCGCTTCCGCCATCCTAGTTATGCTGTTGTGTCTTTGGGCAAGACATTTTACCCACCTGCTCCCAGTACCACCCACACTGGTTTAAATGTAGATATTGGGTTTCACTATGTAAAAGTGCTTTGAGTCACTAGAGAAAAGCGCTATATAAATACAGTTAACTTCACTTCCATCCATCCATCCATTTTCTATCGCTTGTATTATCCATCCATCCATTTCCTACCGCTTATTCCCTTTCGGGGTCACGGAGGGCGCTGGCGCCTATCTCAGCTACAATCGCTTGTATTAATGCTGTCAAATTATTATTATATATATTTATATATTATATATTTATATATTATATATATATTATATATAGATTTTATATATTTTATATTTAATATATATATTATATATTTTTTGGGGATAATTAATCACAGGTTATTGCCCACAAGCAATGTTTTTAACAAATTTTTAAAAAGTGGCCCTCTTAAGGCAGCCATTTCTGCGACGTGGCCCTCAATAAAAACCAGTTTGACACCCATGGCCTATAGTCTCCCAGTATATCAAAACAATACTGTGCCTATAAGTACTATCATGAATAACAATAGTCAAATAATTTTTCATCCTAAAAAGGGACAGCAGTGGCGTTTAGCCTTTAATAACAAAAAATATTTTTCTTAATATAATTTCAGGTGAGGTTATCACGTCATTTGTAACAAAATGTGCTAAATTTCCTGAGGGAACTCTACTGAAGGAATCATCCATCCATCCATTTTCTACCGCTTATTTTCCTTTTGGGGTCGCGGGGGGCGCTGGCGCCTATCTCAGCTACAATCGGGCGGAAGGTGGTGTACACCCTGGACAAGTCGCCACCTCATCGCAGGGCCAACAGAGATTCACACTCACATTCACACACTAGGGCCAATTTAGTGTTGCCAATCAACCTATCCCCATGTAAAGTACTATCTATCCATCCATCCATCCATCCATCTATCAAAAATGCTAAAATATACAAATCGTTGTATTTTTAGGCATTTGATTACATTTATGCGTTTTGCTTTATTTTTCCATTTCTGCTGTTTTTTTGTGTGCCACCGGTCCATAAAAAAAAGCCACTTTCACCAAAGGTCCATAACCCAGGCCCCGCACTTTGCGTTTTTGATTGATTGATTGAAACGTTTATTAGTAGATTGCACAGTACAGTATATATTCCGTACAATTGACCACTAAATGGTAACACCCGAATAAGTTTTTCAACTTGTTTAAGTCGGGGTCCACGTTAATCAATTCATGGTAGCATTCCTGGTGAAATAAGAAGCAGAAGAGTGTCTCTGAGGTGTTTTCTTGCACTTTAAGAAGTGATAAATGTTGGTTTGCACGCTTCTCGATGGGCTTGTGTTGGCAGATCTCCCCTCTCACCAACACGACAAATACATTCGTGAGTGCTTGTGTTGGATTGCCGAATAAATGCATGATGCAAGATACACCTTTCTTTCACTTTTAATACGTATCTCTACTTGCTACATATAGCAACAACGTGGCCAAATCATTTTTTGCTACGAGGTGTTGCCAAGAGGTGTGTTGTGAGGCGGGGTCACGCTACACCTACAGTTATGCTACACCAGGGGTGTCAAACGTACAGGTTTTATACGACACGAGGGATGAGTTCGCAAAGTATGAAAATGAGCCGAAATTTTTGCATGGAAGAAACTGCCGTTCTAAATGTGTCCACTAGATGTCACAATAGCAATTATTTGTATCTTTGTAGATCATGCTACAAATGTAAAAATAAATATATATATATATATATATATATATATATATCCATCCATCCATCCATTTTCTACCGCTTATTCCCTTTCGGGGTCGCGGGGGGCACTGGCGCCTATCTCAGCTACAATCGGGCGGAAGGCGGGGTACACCCTGGACAAGTCGCCACCTCATCGCAGGGCCAACCCAGATAGACAGACAACATTCACACTCACATTCACACACTAGGGCCAATTTAGTGTTGCCAATCAACCTATCCCCAGGTGCATGTCTTTGGAGGTGGGAGGAAGCCGGAGTACCCGGAGGGAACCCACGCATTCACGGGGAGAACATGCAAACTCCACACAGAAAGATCCCGAGCCTGGATTTGAACCCAGGACTGGAGGACCTTCGTATTGTGAGGCAGACGCACTAACCCCTCTGCCACCGTGAAGCCCCTATATATATATATATATATGTATATATATATATATATATATATATATATATATATATATATATATATATATATATATATATATATATATATATATATATATATATATATATATATATATATATATATATATATATATATATATATGAATAAACCACGTTAGTGCACCAGTAATAAATAACGTTCCGGAATTTGATTTTGATATAATTTTTTCATTTTAATAGATTGAAAATGAACACCAATGACTGATAAACATCCATCCATCTTCTTCCGCTTATCCGAGGTCGGGTCGCGGGGGCAACAGCCTAAGCAGGGAAGCCCAGACTTCCATCTCCCAAGCCACTTCGCCCAGCTCTTCCTGGGAGATCCCGAGGCGTTCCCAGCCGGGAGACATAGTCTTCCCAATGTGTCCTGGGTCTTCCCTGTGGCCTCCTACCGGTTGGACGTGCCCTAAACACCTCCCTAGGGAGGCGTTTGGGTGGCATCCTGACCATATGCCCAAACCATCTCATCTGGCTCCTCTCGATGTGGAGAAGCAGCGGCTTTACTTTAAGCTCCTCCCCGATGGCAGAGCTTCTCACCCTATCTTTGAGGGAGAGCCCCGCCGAAACTCATTTCGGCCGCTTGTACCCGTGATCTTGACTGATAAACATTATCACATAATTTATTCAGAAAGTATAAATAATCACAAATAAAGGTAGAATACTATTAACCCCAACATCCATCCAGCCATACATACATTTTCTACCGGGTCGCGGGGGGTCGCTGGAGCCTGTCTCAGCTGCATTCGTGCAGAAGTCGGTGTACACCCTGGACAAGTCGCCTGTAAGTGTAAAAAATGACATCATTATGGTTTGTACATTTTCAGAATGTGCTTGTTCCATATTTAAACTAAAAAAACAATCTGAAGTTGTCTTTCTTTTTAAGTTATCGTGCCGTGATTTTACCAGTCCGGCCCACAATTTTTTCTCTAAATGTGGCCCCCCGAGATAAAATAATTGCCCAGGCCTGATCTAGTGCAAATGTGTCAAACGTAAAAACGAGCCCACATTTTTGAATGAAACAAACTACTGCTCTAAATGTGTCCACAAGATGTCGCAATAGCAATTCTTTGTATATTTGTAGATTACGGAACATATGTAAAAAAATAAATAAACCACATTAGTACATCAGTCGAGGAAAATGATCAAACTACATAAACCCCGTACTGTAATTTGATTGATATACTTTTTTTTTATCTTGATGGATTGAAAATGAACACCAATGAGTCGACTGATGAGCATTGTCACATAATTTATTCATAAAACATAAACAACGACCAATAAAGATACTATTAACCGCAACATGTAAGTGTAAAAAAAACCAACAACATTATGATTTGTACATTTTCAGAATGTGCTTGTTCCATATTTAAACTAAGAAAACAATCTGAAGTTGTCTTTCTTTTTAAGTTATCGTGCCGTGATTTTACCAGTCCGGCCCACTTGGGAGTAGATTTTCCTCCATGTGGCCCCCCCGATCTAAAATGAGTTTGACACCCCTGGGTTAAAGGGTACACCGCGCAGGAATTCATGCTTGGAGGATTGGGGGGGGGGGCACGCTCACAGCGCCGTGACCGCCATCAACATGCTGGCCTTTGGGATTCTTCAACATATTTTTAGTCCAGCGTTGAAAGACGTTATTTATGTACACCATTTGTACGCTAAGAGCTGCCAAAATAGAAGCTTCTTTCATTATCTGAGTGTCACGTAGCATGTGACACTGGAACTTTTTTCAGCAAGTACCACCTCAGACCACACTTGGCTGTCAATACAGTAGTAGGGCTAAGTATTCATTAAAAACAAGGCAGAAGTTTTATTTAGTATATTTGATGTTTTTATCCCCTGGAACATTACACACAATACACACTAGCTGGCAACTAACGGACAAATCGACAGCTAGCGACCAGCACGTTAATAGCTTGCTGAAAACTACAGTATTAACGGTTAGTTGGCAACTAAAACGATAATCGCTAGCAGGTAACCATAGTGCTAATTACTAACTGGCAACCAATCACCTACTGACAACCAGGGCAATAAATGCTTGCTGGCAACTAGCACTCCAATTGCTAGCTAGGAACTAGCGTGCTAATCATTAGCTGGCAACTACAGTATTAATCGCAAGCTGATAGCTAACGCACTAATTGCTAACTGACAACTAACGCGCTAATATGTAGCTGGCAACTACAGCGCTAACCGCTAGCTGACAACTTGATTGTTCATCACTACATAACAACAATAGCGTTAATCATTAGCTGGCAACTAAAGTTTGAATTGCTAGCTAACAACTAGCACACTAATTGCTAGCTAGCAACCCGAGCGCTAATCATTTGCTGGCAACTACAATATTAATTGCAAGCTGACAGCTGACGTGATTGATTGATTGATTGATTGAAATTTTCATTAGTAGCTTGCAGAGTACAGTACATATTCTGTACAATTGACCACTAAATGGTAACACCCGAATACGTTTTTCAACTTGTTTAAGTCGGGGTCCACCTAAATCAATTTGTGGTTATATTTTTAAACCAGTTTGGGTGGCACTGGGAGCAGGTGGGTAAAGTGACTTGCCCAAGGACACAACGGCAGTGACAAGAATGGCAGAAGTGGGTATTGAACCTGGAACTCTCAAGTTTTTGGCACGGCCACTCTACCAACTGAGCTACACCGCCCCTGCACTAATTGCTAGCTGACAACTAGCGCGCCAATCTCTAGCCGGCAACTACAGTGCTAACCACCAGCTGACAACTTGATTGTTCATCACTACATAACAACAATAGCGTTAATCATAAGCTGGCAAGTAAAGTTTCAATTGCTAGCTAAGAACTAGCACGCTATTCGCTAGCTGGCAACTAGAGTACTAATCGCTAGCTGACAAGTAGCACGTTAATTGCAAGATAACTATAGCACTAACCGTTAGCTGGCAACTAAAAGGCTAATCGCTTACTCGGAACTAAAGTGCTAATCGCTAGCTGGCAACCAACCCGCCAATCGCTTGCTGACAACTAACGCGCTAGTTGCAAAGTGACAACTAACGCGCTAATCTCTATCCGACAACAAGCGCGCTAATCCCTAACTGGGAATTAATGTGCTAATCACTAGCTATCTTAAATGCTAACATAAGTATAATAATGTAATTATTCATAACATGACAGTGTGTTGGCTCCATGTTCACGTGTATTTAAAGACATTTATTTAAATTTGTGGAAAATGTTAACGTCCCCACCTGCAGTACCTCTGCGGACCCCCTGGAGGTCCCAGACCTCCTGTTAAAGTCCCCTGCTCTATACTGAAACTAAAGTTGTACCGTATTTTATTTGACAATCAAGGCAAAAAATAAAAAAATAGGACCATTATTCTATTTTTTATTTTATATGGCAGATTTTAAAACCAACAAAAAGGGTTGATTTTCATTAAAATATTGCCATAAAATTGGATTTTGTGCTGTTTTACTTTTATGGATTAGAATTTTTCCAGATAAACCGCACATTTTTGTGTGATGACAATTGAACCGGAAGCAGTATTTTAGCCTTCCCTTTGCGTTTAGCATGTATTTAGCCCAACGGTAAAATCTTTGTTCAGCAGGAGTCTTATTGAGTCCTATATATATAAAAAAAAGTGTCATTGAATAGTTTTCCAACTTTTGTTTCAGGAATGACGATAGAAAAAATGGTCCGAAACTAGTTTTTTAGGACTGGAAAAATAAAAATCCATAAAAGGAAATTGCACAAAATCCAATCCAATTTTATGGCAATATTTTAATGAAAATCAACCCATTTTTTGTTTGTTTTCAAATCTGCAATGCATGATAAAAAATCTAAAAACAGTCCTAATTTTATTTTTTGATTTGCGTTTCAGATTCGGAAATAGAATGGACGGAATGTACATGGACAAAAAGCAGTATAGTACCGTTTTTGTCTTGTTTTTTATATTAAAATTTTTGTCTATATTTTTTTATTTTTGTAATTATTTTTTTTTTTTACCATTATTATTTTATTTGTTAATCAATCCAACAAAATAATACACAATAATACCATAATAATACAATTCCAACTCCAAAACCGAACCCGGCCCAGCAACATTCAGAATAGCAATAAACAGAGCATTTGAGAGAACAAAACAATCCAAAAGTAGTCAAACAAAAATGAATAACATCATCAACAGTATCAATATTAATAATAATTCCAATATAGCAGTGATTACTTTATTAGTAGTGGTACACCGTGCAACTAAACTGCAGACTAAAAAGTATACACGAGATGGCAGTAAAAGCACTTACTCAGAGCTCATTGACAATTTGCTGTACTATTTATTTCATTCATAATAATCGTAATCATTTATTATAATAACAGAGAGAAACCCCACCGAAGATTTCCTTTAATGTTCGCTGTCTGCTCTGTCGTCCACGAGTTGCAGACAATCTCCATGCTTATTTTACGCTTGAAAAAGTGTTTTTCCATTCTAAACATTCATTTATGTTCCAACACATGTATCCCCAGTATGTTTGGAGCATTTGGGAACTATTGAGAGCGATCTAAAGCACCAATTATTGTCGGTAAATAAGAGGCGATCATATATTATTATCACACTTCAACATATCTAACATGTAAATTCTCCCTCATTGCTTGGTCAGCATTGCAAATGAGAATATCTTCTTAATTGCTTAAATAAATGTTAATTGAATATATAATTACTTGTAAACTAGAAAGTACATGTTTGTATACTACATTATAGAGCTGATTCGATTTCTTTGGTAACGATTCAATTCAGAATTGAATCTCGATTCGAAACGATTCTCAGTTCAAAACTGATACTTTTTTAATAACATTGGGTGCCAGTTCTATGATTACCTACATTGTTTCATAAAGTCTGTAAAAGCTCTGAATTTCTATATTACTGGTTTTGTTTGATAAAATGCTACCCAAACATTTAATACAGTCAAATGCACATAAGTCAACAAGAAAAGAACCCAACACCTTTGTGCAGATTTACAGCAGATATGGACATCTTAAATCAGCAATAGGATTTCGTTTTTTTATTGTTTTTAATCAATTAAGAAATACAAGTTACAAGTAAGAATCACGATTCATTTTTTTTTTTTTTGACACTCTACCCAAGAGGCTTAGCACCGTAGACGGGATCTCCGCTATGCGGAAGAATGACAATTGTGCAAAAAAAAAAAAAGTTGATGTATTGTTACATGTTTCTTTATCTACACAAGGAACAAACACACGTTTATCTTTGACATTTGCGCCGCTCGGAAAAAAATTCCATTTGAGAAAATGATGAGGAAAGTTGCGGGGCTTTAAGGGCTGCTTTCACACCTTGTTTGCCCCTTTGTTACACAACCTTTCATCCAAAGCCAAAGAAAGACAAAACACCCCGTACGTACACTGCTGACGCACACCATATTTTTCAACAACTCTGAATAAGTCTCAGAGGTCCCACAATAAAGTTTTGGAAATCTGTTGGCCAAAATGTAGCCCTGTCTAGTCGTGCTTTCAGTAAGCCCAACTGCAAACAGGTTTTAACCGGCCCGCGGCATGAGTTTGCTTAGTACAAAAATTTGCCGAAATTTTGGAATGAAAGAAACTGCTGTTCTAAATGTCTCCTCTATATGTCGCAATAGCAATTCTTTGTATATTTGTAGACAATGCTACATATGTAAAAAAAAAAATAACCACAAGATGTTAGTGCACCAGTTGAGGAAAATGATCAAACTACATAACATCTTGTAATTTGATTTTGACATTATTGTTTTATCTTGATAGATTAAAAATTAACACCAATGAGTTGACTGATGAACATTGTCACATGATTTATTCAGAAAGTATAAATAACGACAAAGATAGAATACTATTAACTGCAACATGTTAGCATAAAATAGACAATAACATTATGATTTTTACATTTTCAGAATGTCTTTGTTATATTTGTAAACAAAGAAAACTATCTGAAGATGTCTTTATTTTGAAGTTATCGTGCCGTGATTTTACCAGTCCGGCCCACTTTGGCAGTAGATTTTTCTCCACGTGGCCCCCGATCTAAAATGAGTTTGACACCCCTGATCTAGACCAAACGTAAGTGTTTTTAATGTAGATGAAAATCATAATAGTTCCTCATTAAACAATGAATCCAGTTCTTTTCAAATGTTTTCTCAGTATCATGCTTCAAACTCCGCTCAGAAAAGATGTTCACTACAAAACGTCCTCATTGTAGACAGTAATCCATCCATTTTCTACCGCTTATTCCCTTTCGGGGTGGCGGGAGGCACTGGCGCCTATCTCAGCTACAATCGGGCGGAAGGCAGGGTACACCCTGGACAAGTCGCCACCTCATTGCAGGGCCAACACAGATAGACAGACAACATGACAGTAATATTGACTTTTTTATTTTGATTTTTGAAAAAAATCTAACTGTTTAAGTCCGTTAAAAAAATGTTTATAGGTTAAATAAGGATTTGATTTTGGTTAAATTTCAGGAAAATTGATGCACTTTATAAATATTTTCTGTTCCAGACTAAAAAACAATGTTACCAAAATTATTTTTGTATAAATATAATTTTTGTTGATCTATATTTCCTTTTTGTTTGTTTTCTTGAATGTTAATAAGGACACAATGTTTGTAACTATTTTATGGACAAGTGATACTATCAATAGTTACAGAGGACAGTGGGGGGGGGCACGCAAAAATGTTTTCTCCTTCCTTCCTAATTGAGAAGTGCTTGATTAATTGAAAATATGTCATATAATTGAATTAATCAACCTAATTGATTAATCATTGCAGCCCCTAAGTGAGTTACATGCTAACATCCGTCACGTTTTAACAACATTATTTGCTGGGGGGAAAAAATTACAGCTTCCACATTTGTAGCTCACTGACCTAGTTGAAAGCACTCCAGGATTTATTTTTATGATGTGTAGCAAAGCCTGTTTTCCATTTGGGTTAGAGATGGTGTCATGTCCCCGAGGAAGGAGGTTCATTGAAAATCCGGAACTTAAAAAAAAGCGTATCATTTCTCAAAAGTGGAGGAAATACTGAAATGATGACTTTACGTTACATTTACTCACTCGAGAGACACGAGATGACAAGGCAAGCCAATTTTATTTACAGAGCACGGTTAGTACCCAAGGCAATTCAAAGTGCTTTTCAAAAAATTACAAGACGGCAATAATAATCATAACTCAAATAAAAGTCATAAAATATAATCATTAAAATAGTCATAATTCAAATTAAAATCAAAGAATGTAGATAAAATCCTTTTAGTTGTTATATTGTGTGTGTCAGAAGTGTTCTCAGCCTGGATTTAACATTGCCAACATTGAGGCATGTCTCATATCTTCTAGAAGGCTATTGCATATTTTAGGAGCCCATTCCCTGGCGTTGTCAGGGGCCAAGATGGTTCATATGATTCTAACATGTCAGAGATGTACTTTGGTATACAAGAACATTCACAGATTTATACACAAGCAAAGCTGTTTTTAAGTCTACCCTCTGAGCAACAGGAAGCCAGTGCAATGCCTTAACACTGGACTAATATGGTCATATTTCCTGGACTCCAGCAACAGCATTTTGGATGTAATGCAGCTGCATTACAGCTCGTTTAGAGAGCCCAGTGAGAAGGCCATTAAGTACTCTGACCTGCTGGAGACCAAGGCATGGATTAGTCTCTCCAAGTCTGCTTTGGACACTATACCTTTGAGCATTATTCAAAAAATCTATTTTGTATATTACAGGGTTTCCTCCAGGTTGCCGAGATACCTGTGTTGGTGAGGGCGTGGCCTATGATGAATATTTTTTCTTTAAAAAAGCTTTAAAAATAAATGTATACATACATTAAAAACTAATCTGTCTTATTAATTAGTAATAACATATAGGGCGGTGACTCAATAGAAGATTAAAATGAAATAAAAAAAATTGGTCTTAGCCTGGGCCCTGGAGAGGGGGTGCAGACTGAGGCCAAGGGAAGAAGAAAAAACAACTCATAGACATAAAACACATCCCTCTTACATGTGTGTAAGAGGAAAACATCAAACATCTGGCTGTGAGCGCTTTGAGTATATAACAATAGAAAAGTGCGATATAAATCTAATCCATTATTATTATTATTATTATTATCAAAGAACACAGAGGACATTAAAGACATTAAAGCAGCAGATACAACCAGACACTTCTACATGCAGCTATGAATAAAAAGTAAAAGAAACATATCCACTGTGGTGGCCTCTGTGGTGTTCCACGCCATCGTCCGCTCGGGTGGAGGAAGCATGGCCGGAGACAGGAGCAGACCCAACAAAGCAACCAAGACAGCCGACTCCACTCTCAGCCAGTATCCAGTCCGCATGGATGCGCGAGGATACTTCCAAGGTGACTGAGGTGTCCGACACCTGCTCACCAGGCCAAGACACCGCGAAACCTCTCCGTCCCAGCGCTCAGTGCTAACTCCGCAGCCCTGTCCCCCTCATCCGCATCTCCTCCAGTCCCTCCAAACCGACTCCGGTGTGGCAGTCACCCTGCAGCTAGTCTCCATGGCCAAAAGGCTCCTGGGACTCAGATCCAGAAGTCCACAAAAAAAGCACCACAGAGGTCACGAAAGTGCCACCCCTTGTCACACAGTCCCAAAGGTTCCCGGACCAAAAGGCAAGAAAATATAATAAGACATGAAAACAAGAGGGAAACACAAAAGGATGACACAAGAGCACAGAACTCCTTCCAACAGCAGCCTCTACAGCAGCGCCATCTTGGAAAAAAAAAAAAAAAAGAGACATTGCGACGACGAGTAAGAAGAAGAAGTACGCTTGCAAGTTCCAAAATGATTGGAAAAAATAATTACAGTTCATCCAGGACAGCTCGAAGGGAAAGGGGTATGTTGCCTGCAAATTTTGTAGATCAGACTTCTCCAATGAACACGGTGGCCAAACGGATATACTCATTCATGAGTATATATATATATATATATATATATATGTATATATATATACTCATGAATGAGTATATCCGTTTGTATATATATATATATATATATATATATATATATATATATATATATATATATATATATATATATATATATATATATATATATATGTATGCATATGGTGGGGTAGAGGGGTTTTATATATTTTCAAGTATTTCTTATACTTGTATGTATATATATATATATATATATATATATGTATGTATATATATATATATATATATATATATACATATATATATACGATTCTGTATTAAATAAAGCTTTTATAATTCTAAAGGACAATGTTTTATCAACTGATTGCAATAATGTAAATTTGTTTTAACTATTAAACGAACCAAAAATATGACTTATTTTATCTTTGTGAAAACATTGGACACAGTGTGTTGTCAAGCTTATGAGATGCGATGCAAGTGTAAGCCACTGTGACACTATTGTTCTTTTTTTAAATTTTTATAAATGTCTAATGATAATGTCAATGAGGGATTTTTAATCACTACTATGCTGAAATTATAACTAATATTGATACTGTTGTTGATAATATTAATTTTTGTTTCATTACTTTTGGTTTGTTCTGTGTCGTGTTTGTGTCTTCTCAATTGTTCTGTTTATTGCAGTTCTGAGTGTTGCTGGGTCAGGTTTGTTTTTCGAATTGGATTGCATTGTTATGGTATTGCTGTGTAGTGGTTTGTTGGATTAATTTTAAAAAAATATATTTAAAAATAAAAACATTTTTTAAAAATGTTAATTCGATTTTTAAAAAAATGAGAATCGATTCTGAATCGCACCACGTATTCGAATCGATTTTTTCCCCACACCCTTTATATATATATATATTTATATATATAATATATATATACATATATATATATATATATATATATATATATATATATATATATATATATATATGTATACATATATATATATATTTATATATATAATATATATATATATATATATATATATATATATATATATATATATATATATATATATACATTCTCTTGTTAAATTATTATTTTACTGTTGTATTTTTATTCCCATTGTTGCTTTTTACTTTTTATTCTTATTGTAATATTCCTCTATTTTGTTTCCATTTAAACCCCCATTATTTACTTTTTACTCTTTTTTTTAAATTGATTTCAACTCTGTACACTGCTGCTGGAATTTTAATTTTCCTGAAGGAATCAATAAAGTACTATCTATCTGTCTAAAACAAGAATGGGAAAGAATTCCACTTTCAAAGCTTCAACAGTTAGTTTCAGTTCCCAAACGTTTATTGAGTGTTGTAAAAAGAAAAGGTGATGTAACACAGTGGTGAACATGCCCTTTCCCAACTACTTTAGCACGTGTTGCAGCCATGAAATTCTAAGTTAATGATTATTTGCAAAAAAAAAATCAAATATCTTGACTTTGTAGTGCATTCAATTGAATATGGGTTGAAAAGGATTTGCAAATCATTGTATTCCGTTTATATTTACATCTAACACAATTTCCCAACTCATATGGAAACGGGGTTTGTAGTATCAATCCTAATTCGGTATATGCCCTCCTCAGCAATCCCGTGTTTTTCAGGAATGGCGATTACACGTCAGTCCCATGTTACGCATAGATGTTGAGCCCGGTTGTGACTCCTCGTCGTGATTGATGGTGTTGTTTTGCAGACGGAGGTAACTGGAGGTTATGCTCACATCTGTTCTCTGTAACTCAATCACTCGGGGCCAGACTCAACACTTTGGTGCAACAGACTAGAAAATGTCCCATTCTCTCCTCGAAACATCTTTAGCTGGTACTCGACTTCTTGTCTAAGACGCTGGGGGTCGTAAACAGACTAATTACGGAAGACCTGGGCAGCAGCAGCACACACAAAAAGTCACACACTTCCTTAGGGTAAGAGAGAGGAGTGGTGCACAAGGGAGGGGGAGCTACTACCACCGTGATAATAAAGGACTTGTTGCTGCTCGGGGTTACTCTAGGGCAACGGCCGTAACTCCTCTCCCTGTGTGTGTGAAAGCAAGACAAGAGAGAGAGACGGAAGGATCATGTGGCTGGAGTGTGCCTCTCTGACCACTTCTCCACACTGACAGCACCCACCACCTTACCACACACTCACAAACTCTTCAGTTTCAGGGGTAGGGGGGTCGCATTTAGGAGGGCGGATTTTACACATCCATGAGGCACAGAGGACCGAGTATGGATCCGGATGAGGATTGTTTGATGTCGGATTGGGAGGCTGTGCTGGAGCTGGATGAGGCCCTGGCAGGGTGGCTGCTTCAGGGTCCGGCGAGAGGCGAATGGGGTTGGGAGTGGGGCTGGGCCGCCTCAGACCTCCAGGAAGAACCTGATCTGGACACTGAGGAGATCCCGGCAGTAAGTATCGCCATGTATGGGAGAAGTTAGAGGTTGGTTTGGCCGCGATTGTACCAAACTGAGGCCACATATTGAGTGAGCCTGTGCTACTAGTTCTGTGTTAAATCCCCTTTTATAAACAACCAGCACCAGCCTGGTTATGACTCACTGCTATCTGAGCACTCAAAGACTTCTGTTGTGTTTTGGGGTTTTTTTTGTATTTGCACAATGCACAGAAAAGCACATATTTTAGCATTCAAGCCCTCGCACGGCATTCTTTTCCCACCGGCCCAGTTCTGAAGAACTACTGTAATATTCTGTTTTTGTGACCGCGTTACTTGCAGCTATTGTTTCCCTCAAGCTTTCCTGTGGAAGGAAAACATCTGGCACGGACAGTGAGAGCAGCCCTCGATTAATGACACACTTTTGAGGGAATTTCATACGCTGTCTGTTGAAGGCAACAGAATTATTCTTGTCATCCACTCGTTCCATACATTGTCTAATACAGTATGCTCACTGGCCACAACATTAGGTTATTATTGTGGTTGTTCTTTGGCCTGGTTTAAGAACTGTCCAGCAAAACAGTTTTTTTCCCATTTGCTCACACACAATTTTCCAAACTGTTTTTGTTCAAAATGATTTACACACTTTTCCAAACACCACATTAAATTTTCCTAATCCCTAGATTATTTGCAAAATAACACACTTCGGTCAAAACATATGCCCATTCATGAAACTAAAGCAGGCATTGGTAAAAATGCAGTTTTATTGTCATCTCACTCACACAGACTTCAAATAAGACACTATTGGAGTGAGTTACCCAGAACAGTGATAAATACAAAACACATTTGTTTGAAAAAAAAAAAGTATTTCATGTATGGGGCATTTTGCCCGACCCTTTTAGCATATGTGATGAATGATTAATGTAACCTGACAAAATATATTTGCAAATCCACAGCAATCACGTTTACTTTGAAGTAGGCCTCTATGTAAGAACCTAAAGAGAAAGTAAAAATATCCTGTAATCTTTTCAAGAACTGCTCAACAATGATGCTGCAAACTGTATATATTTATTTTTACCACAGTCGGGTAAAGTAACATATCACAATAGTCAACAAAGACCATCCATCCATTATATTTTCTACCGCTTGTCCCTTTTGTGGTCGCGGGGGGTGCTGGAGCCTATCTCAAAATAAAAAGGTTTTTTTTTAAAACCTATGGAGATAAATAATTACAGCTTAATCTATGGACGACATGTGCAGACTTAGGCAACAGCAAGGTTTGAAAAACAAATCTGGAGCTAAAGATGTGTGTATCACGATCCTAGTGTGTGTGTAAAGCAGGGGTCCCCAAACTTTTTGACCCGGGCGCGCATTGGGTTAAAATAATTTGGCCCGGAGCCAGGCTGTGTATATATATATATATATATATACATACATACATACATACATACATACATACATACATATATATATATATATATATATATATATATATATATATATATATATATATATATATATATGATATCACGTCATCGATTGGAAAATGCATTTTTAGACAATGTGATTTGCCTGATTGGCAAGGAGACTCTGAGAGTAACAAGCAACAAGCGGTAGAAAATGGATTAGAAAGGACAGATCAAAAATGATAATAATAAAAAAAATAATGATAATACAATTTTTAACTTGGGACTTCCCGCGGGCCAGATTTCGAACGCTGGTGGGGCAGATCTGCCCCGCGTGCCGTAGTTTGGGGACCCCTGGTGTAAAGTGAAAAAATGGGTGTATCACAATCGTTATCTGTGTGCAAGATGTTAAGTTAAAGTTAAAGTACCAATGATAGGTGTGGCACAATTACTCTCTGCATTATTTTATTTTTATTTTTTTGTCCTGCAAAGCTTCTCGGGCAAATCATATAGTTGATGTAGATACCCATAACGGCTGTTCAGATTTACTTTACAAAAGAGAAGTGTAGGACACTTATCCTGTTGCCTTATTTATATTTGACTTTAGCCGAGCCGGAGCAAGAGGGGATGGAAAAAGAAAAGAAGGAGGACAGAGGGGGAATTTGTAGGGACAAGAGGGAGATTGGATGGAGACAAAAACAACAACAACAATAGAGCAACATCAGCACATACGATATGTACAAATATGATGGTAAAAGAAATAGCAAAGAAGCAGTTAGCAAAAGAAATATAAATACACAAATAACTGAGCATTATTACACTACAAATGGTGCATTACAAATACCAATAGAAATAGTGCTATTGATCATGAACAATACCAATAATTTACCTCTATTATCAAAAATACAGTTGTTCAAATACCACAGTACATATCTGTAATGATAACTACAGATACAAAATAATGCAGAAAAATGGAGGGGAAGAAAGAGAAGCAACCTATATTAACCTTGTAGATTGTTATAGTAACAATAGGTTAAGCGTTGTCAGTGAGCCATGTGTTACCCAGTTTCCCCTAGGGCAGGGGTCGGCAACCTAAAATGTTGAAAAAGGACCAAAAATACAAAAACAAATATGTCTGGAGCCCCCAAAAAATAAAAGCCATATTACATACAGATAGGGTTGGGGAGGAGACCCTGCCCCAAGTGGAGGAGTTCAAGTACCTAGGAGTCTTGTTCACGAGTGAGGGAAGAGTGGATCGTGAGATCGACAGGCGGATCGGTGCGGCGTCTTCAGTAATGCGGACGTTGTACCGGTCCGTTGTGGTGAAGAAGGAGCTGAGCCGGAAGGCAAAGCTCTCAATTTACCGGTCGATCTACGTTCCCATCCTCACCTATGGTCATGAGCTTTGGGTCATGACCGAAAGGATAAAATCACGGGTACAAGCGGCCGAAATGAGTTTCCTCCGCCGTGTGGCGGGTCTCTCCCTTAGAGATAGGGTGAGAAGCTCTGCCATCCGGGAGGAACTCACAGTAAAGCCGCTGCTCCTTCACATCGAGAGGAGCCAGATGAGGTGGTTCGGGCATCTGGTCAGGATGCCACCCGAACGCCTCCCTAGGGAGGTGTTTAGGGCACGTCCAACCGGTAGGAGGCCACGGGGAAGACCCAGGACACGTTGGGAAGACTATGTCTCCCGGCTGGCCTGGGAACGCCTCAGGATCCCCCGGGAAGAGCTAGACGAAGTGGCTGGGGAGAGGGAAGTCTGGGTTTCCCTGCTTAGGCTGTTGCCCCCGCGACCCGACCTCGGATAAGCGGAAGATGATGGATGGATGGATGGATGGATTACATACAGATAGTGTGTCATGAGATATAAATTGAATTATGAGGACTTAAGGAAACTAAAAGAGCTCAAATATAGCTACAAATGAGGCATAATGATGCAATATGTACATATAACTAGCCTAAATAGCATGTTAGCATCGATTAGCTTGCAGTCATGCACAACGTTAAGTTTGGTGGACAAAATGAGACAGAAAAAAAAGTGGCATGAAACATGTCTTTGAAAGTCGGAGAAAGTTATACATGTAAACAAACTACGGTGAGTTCACGCACCCCCAAAATTAGTAGGACAAAACGACGCTCGCCAAGCACTCGAATCAGTGAAGCATGTTTAATAAAAACAGTGTGATTTATAACAATTAGAGAGGTTTGTTTCATGTTTGTCTTCCTACAGACACCATATTAAAACAAAAAATATATTTTTTATATTTTTTTTCCCCCCTCATCTTTTTACATTTTTCATACATTTTTGAACACGCTCCATAGAGACACTAGGGCGGCGCTAAAGAGCCGCATGCGGCTCTAGAGCCACGGGTTGCCGACCCCTGCCCTTTGATTGATTGATTGATACTTTTATTAGTAGATTGCACAGTTCAGTACATATTCCGTACAATTGACCACTAAATGGTAACACCCGAATAAGTTTTTCAACTTGTTTAAATCGGAGTCCACGTTAATCAATTCATGGTACAACGTTAAGGCAACAACGTTAATATATATTTGATGGAACGTTAATATATGTTTGATGAAACGTTTTCTGCATTCTACCCATCACCCTTGATCACCCCCTTGGAGGCGAGGGGAGCAGTGGGCAGCAGCGGTGGCCACGCCTGAAGACGAGTCTATGCCTAATATTAAGCAAATCTGCACAGTGGTTTTGTTTACTGTGTAGACTTTGTTGACTGTGTGAACATTTTAAATTTAGTGTGTAAGCAATTGGTAAAACTGTAAAGCCTCAGTGTGACGCCTACAAAAAATAAGAATTAAGTCCCAGGTGTGCCTAATGTTGTGCCCAAAGTCCGCTCTGTGGTCGTCCGAGCTGAGAATGTGACTCATTTAAACGCCCGCAGCATGTTTATTGAATGATCCTAAGCACTGGTGCTTTTCATGTGTAACTCAGCTTGCCATTGAGTCCATTCTTGTCAAAATCCTCCATGATAACAACACTCTCAGGGTTTTGACAAGGTGTGAAAGGCTGCATTCTTGCAAAGACGACGCCTGTTTCAGGTGTGTTAGTGTGTGTGTGTGTGTGTGTGTGTGTGTATCAGCGAGGATGAACCTGTGTCGGCTTTTAAGTGTGTATACGTGTGTTTTGTGTCTCTCACACTGCTCGTCCCTGCAGGTGCTGAGCCCCACATACAAGCAGCGCAATGAGGACTTCAGGAAACTCTTCAAGCATCTACCTGACACAGAGAGACTCATTGTGGGTGAGTGGACGCTAGTGATACACACAGGACGTCTCAGGAAACGACCGGTAAGACTGATGTCCAACCCCGTTTTGTTGTTGTTTTTATTACATAACTAAATTTGCCTAGTCGTCATTGCGTGGGAAGAAAATCACATGAAATTAAACTGTGGTCCATACATGAACGAGTGGGGGAAACAGTACCGTTTATTCTAATTGAGCCAGGTTTTCAAACTTTTTTTTACCAAGTACTACCTCAGAAAACACTTGACTCTCCAAGTACCACCGAAATGACCAACATTTAAAATACAGTAACATAGTGTTCAATAAAAACAAGGCAAATGTTTTATTGCGCAAAGGGAGTGTGATCAGTGCGCTTGCAGGAGCAAAGGTCACCGCCTCTGTCCATGCAGCTAAATACAGAGCACCATCAGGCGGGGGCGTGGCATGTGCTGACGGTGAGACACAGCTGGCAGATAATTAGATTGCACAGGTGGTACGTGTGGGCTTCACGGTGGCAGAGGGGTTAGTGCGTCTGCCTCACAATACGAAGGTCCTGAGTAGTCTGGGGTTCATCCCGGGCTCGGGATCTTTCTGTGTGGAGTTTGCATGTCCTCCCCGTGAATGCGTGGATTCCCTCCGGGTACTCCGGCTTCCTCCCACTTCCAAAGACATGCACCTGGCGATAGTTTGATTGGCAACAATAAATTGGCCCTAGTGTGTGAATGTGAGTGTGAATGTTGTCTGTCTATCTGTATTGGCCCTGCGATGATGTAGCAACTTGTCCAGGGTGTACCCCGCCTTCCGCCCGATTGTAGCTGAGATAGGCACCGGCGCCCCCCACGACCCCAAAGGGAATAACCGGTAAAAAATGGATGGATGGAGGTGGTACGTGTTAATCGGATCATCAGTTGTCTTTAACATTGAGCAGTTGGGTGCAGGAGGGGAAGGAAGATGAAAAGTCACGTTCTAGTAAGAGAAAACTTTTTGTGGAAAGAAAACCTTGATTAAAACCTTGTTGAACCTGCACGCTGGGCTCTTGTGCCGCTGCTGCAGTGAAACTGCTGGGAGGTGACTTCCAAGTTTATTTTATATTGTTGGCCACTGTAACATTACACACAAATTGAACAGTAACTCAGTGTTTGAATATAAGAGAATAAAACACTCTTAATCAAGTTATTATTTGGTGGACCACTGTGTTACATAAATCAGTGAGCCGTTTTGGCAAAACCCTAAAAACCAAAAGTTGTACTCTTAAACTGCCCAAATTGCCCGCTTTTGTCAGTCTGTAGAAGTTTTAACCTGCTTTGTGGTTAGAGTGTCCACCCTGAGACTGGAAGGTCGTGAGTTCAAATCCCGGCCAAGTCATGCCAAAATAATGGGGCCCATTGCCTCCCTGCTTGGCACTCAGGACCATGGGGTTGGAATTGGGGGTTAAATCACCAAGTGATTCCCAAACGCGGCCACTGCTGCTGCTCACTGCTCCCCTCACCTCCGAGGGGCTGAACATAGGGATGGGTCAAATTCACCACACCTAGTTTGTGTGTGAGACTATCGGTGGGACTTTAACTTTAATTGTGTTTGGTTTAGCTGAAATTAAGTGGAGACAGGTACAGAAAATGGTAACAGAAAGAAATAACATTAATATGATCACATGCTTGTCCTTGGCTGAGCTTAACAGGGCTGAAAATGGCTAACCAGAAGGAATAACGACAGCAACGATCAGTTCCTTTTGCTGGGTTCGAGCGGGGACGGACGAGGGGATGGGCAATTACAAATGACAGTGATTGACTGAGCTTACAGTCCTCCTGAGCACCAGCATCCACTGAGATAGATATTTTAGTTTTACACAAAACTAAATTTGACAAAATACATTTTTGCTTGGTTTCAGAAGGTTTAGAGGGGACAGACAGAAAAAATAATCAGTACAGAAAGTACTGACAAAAAGGGAATAACAACATTAATAAAAATCATCCATTGGTTCTTGGTTTAAGAGGGCACAGACAGAATAGTATGCGATTAAAAATTACACAGCTTAATTTAAGAGGGGACAGGCAGGAAAAAAAACAGAAACCAATAACAAAAGTGCTGAAATAACTAATATTACCAGCTAGTTCTCAGTTCAAGCGAGGACAGACAGAACGGTGAACAATTAAAAATCACACAGTGCTTGATCGAGCTTAATCGAACCTGCTGAGCGCTAGCGTCCACTGCAGTGGACATTTTTGTTTTACATAAAAGGTTATTTCCAAAATTTGGACGAAGAACATTTTTTAAAGGTTTTAGAAGGTTAAGAGGGGACATGCAGAAAGAAAACACAACAGAAATCAAAAGAAAATAAAGGCAGCAACAACATAAACATTTTTTTGGTTTGAGAGGATCCAGACAGAATGGTGAGTAATTCAAAATTACAAATTCCTTAATCACGCTCAGTTTAAGAGGGGACAAGTAGAAAGGAAATACAAAGGCATCTATAACGTAGATATCACCTGCTACTTCTTGGTCTAAGAGTGGACCCTCAGACTGGTGAGCAATTGAAAATGACACAGTGCTTGATTGATCGAGCTCAGTTTAAGAGGGGACAGGTAGGAAGGAAATGGAACGAAAAACAACAAAAAGGCAGCTATAATATAGATATCACCCGCTAGTTCTTGGTTTAAAGAGTAGACCCTCAGACTGGTGAGCAATTGAAAATTACACAGTGCTTGATCAAGGTCAATTTAAGAGGGGACAGGCTGAAAGTAAACAGTACAGAAAGCAACAACAAAAAGGCAGCTAAAATATAGATATCACCCGCTATTTCTTGGTTTAAGAGTGGACCGTCGGACTGGTGAGCAATTAAATATTACACATTCCTTAATCACGCACATTTTAAGAGGGGACAGGTAGAAAGGAAACAAAAAGGCAGCTATAACCCGCTAGTTCTTGGTTTAAAACTGGACCCTCGGACTGGTGAGCAATTAAAAATTACACAGTGCTTGATGGAGCTCAGTTTAAGAGGGGACAAGTAGAAAGGAAACCGAACCAAAAGGCAGCTATAACGTAGATATCACCCGCTGGTTCTTGGTTTAAAGAGTGGACCCTCAGACTGGTGAGCAATTGAAAATTACACAATGCTTGATCAAGGTCAGTTTAAGAGGGGAAATGCTGAAAGTAAACAGTACAGAAAGCAACAACAAAAAGGCTGCTAAAACATAGATATCGCCCGCTATTTCTTGGTTTAATCGTGGACTGACAGACTGGTGAGCAATTGAATATTACACATTCCTTAATCACGCTCAGTTTAAGAGGGGACAAGTACAAAGGAAACAAAAAGGCAGCTATTATGTAGATATCACCTGCTAGAATTTGGTTTAAAAGTGGTGATCAGGTAAAAATTACATTGCGCTTGATTGAGCTCAGTTTAAGAGGGGACAAGTAGAAAGGAAAGCGAACAAAAAACAAAAAAGGCAGCTATACATAGATATCACCCGCTAGTTCTTGGTTTAAGAGTGAACCGTCAGACTGGTGAGTAATTGAAAATTACACAGTGCTTGATCGAACTCAGTTTAAGAGGGGACAAGTAGAAAGGAAACCGAACAAAAAGGCAGCTATAACGTAGCTATCACCGGCTATTTCTTGGTTTAAGAGTGGACCGTCAGACTGGTGAGCAATTAAATATTACACATTCCTTAATCACGCACATTGTAAGAGGGGACAGGTAGAAAGTAAACAAAAAGGCAGCTATAAAGTAGATACAACCCGCTAGTTCTTGGTTTAAAACTGTACTCAGACTGGTGAGCAATTAAAAATTACACAGTGCTTGATCGAGCTCAGTTTAAGAGGGGACAAGTAGAAAGGAAACCGAACCAAAAACAACAAAAAGGCAGTCATTACGTAGATATCAACCGCTAGTTCTCGGTTTAAGAGTGAACCGTCAGACTGGTGAGCAATTAAAAATTACACAGTGCTTGATGGAGCTCAGTTTAAGAGGGGACAAGTAGAAAGGAAACCGAACAAAAAGGCAGCTATAATGTAGATATCACCCGCTAGTTCTTGGTTTGGAGAGTGGACCCTCAGACTGGTGAGCAATTGAAAATTACACAGTGATTGATCAAGGTCAGTTTAAGAGGGGACAGGCTGAAAGTAAACAGTACAGAAAGCAACAACAAAAAGGCAGCTAAAACTTAGATATCACCCGCTATTTCTTGGTTTAATTGTGGACTGACAGACTGGTGAGCAATTAAGAATTACACATTGCTTGATCGAGTTTAATATATCACAGAGGGCGCTGGTTCTCAGAAGGTCAAGAGAAACAGAACAGCAATAAAAACAATATCACTCTCTGGTGCTTTTTTTAAGAGGGGACGGACAGAAGGGTGAACAATTGAAATTATATTTTTCCTAATCAACCTTAAATACAGGGGAACTGCACTTTTTTAAAAATTATGTCTATTATTAACAATCGTTATGAGAAACAAGAATCCAAAAGGTTTGTGTGTTTTTTAGAACTCTAACATATAAAAATTGGCTCGTTCTTGATGGCTAACAATGTAGCTAATGAGAGCCATCAATTTTACCTCTAAGTGACTTAAAAAATGTATTCAAAAAACACCAATACTTTATTTACGTTCCCTAACCTGTATAATAACCAAGCTGTAGCCACATTGTTTTTGAAAGAGCGAACAGTGGGGAACTCTTTTTCTAGCGTAGTAACACATCGGCGTGCTACGGTATCAGCTGTAAAAGCTAACTATGGCAAGAGATAAGCGAGCTTTTATTTAGGACAACACGAAATGCGCTTGACTTTTTAATGCACAACACTGCAATATGACACCAATCTGTACTGACTGAAAAACATGAACAATCATATTACAGTATCTGTAAATTATTTGGCCCACAGTTCCTGTTTTGTTTGTACATAGCTAGCCAAACAGCATATGTATTTTAGTTATAATAACACGCATGACTTGCTGCATGTATCATGATCAATATCAAGTGACTAATTCAATGGACAGTTGTACGTTTGGTCCAGCAGGCCGATAAATTGTTTTTCGGTTTATTTGGGTAAGCGCTCAATTTATGACGAAATAGCATGGCTTCACATTTCAAATTTTGCAGCTTCGAGTCACTTTAACCTCACTCTGCTCCAACGTCTTACTTTTCCTTTGTGCTCGCTTCTATAAACAGCAGTTCATCCTCAGTATGTTCAGCTGCAAAAAGATAAGGTTGTGAATCCTCATTTGTCCGAAAATTTGGCAATTAGTCCAGGCAATTATTAAAATGATCAAAATACGGTAAATATTGTACAAATTACATATTTTTATGAACGTGTATGTTACTATATTATACATACTGTAGACTCGCAGTGTGTACACGAAACGTTGATGGAGCGTTTTGAAGTTGTTTTAGAGGGCTTGGAAGGCTACAGCGGTTAGCAATAGCCGCATCTTCCTAGTGCTTTAAAATAAAGATAGAGACGTGTGTTTATTGTCTCTCATAATGATTGTGAAACGATAGGCAAAATAAAAATAAAAAAGTGCAGTTCCCCTTTAAAGAGGGGCAGACAAAAAGGAACATAATAGGGCAGCTATAAAATATACAATATCACGTGCTTGTTTGTGTTTAGGAAAATAAACAGACAGAAGGGGGAGAAATGGCTCACATGCTCTTTCTGCAGAGATATTATATATTAGTTAATGACAGGGTGATAATTGTTGTAGAAGCGATGTGTAATTAAATGTTTTTTACTCTGATGGTTGGACTAGTTTTAGTTAAGCATGCATTTGGGTTGGTGGTTGTGTAGTGGTTCCACTCAGCTGAGTGCTTGTATAATTGAAAATAAAACACTGCTCTTTAATCGAGTGATTATTCGCCATACCACTAGAACAGCGTTGTCAAACTCATTTTAGATGGGGGGCCACATTGAGAAAAATCTACTCCCAAGTGGGCCGGACTGGTAAAATCACGGCATGATAACTTCAAAATAAAGACAACTTCAGATTGTTTTCTTTATTTAAAAATAGAACAAGCACATTCTGAAATTGTACAAATCATAATGTTGTTGGTTTTTTTTTACACTTACATGTTGCGGTTAATAGTATCTTTATCCATCCATTTTCTACCGCTTATTCCCTTTTGGGGACGCGGGGGGCGCTGGCGCCTATCTCAGCTACAATCGTATTGGTTGTGATTTATATTTTATGAATAAATTATGTGACAATGTTCATCAGTCGACTCATTGGTGTTCATTTTCAATACATCAAGATAAAAAAAAAAAAAATTATAACAATCAAATTACAGTACGGTATTTATGTAGTTTGATCATTTTCCTCGACTGATGTACTAATGTGGTTTATTTTTTTTTTTTACATATGTTCCGTAATCTGGGCTTCACGGTGGCAGAGGGGTTACTGCGTTTGCCTCACAATACGAAGGTCCTGCAGTCCTGGGTTCAAATCCAGGCTCGGGATCTTTCTGTGTGGAGTTTGCATGTTCTCCCCGTGAATGCGTGGGTTCCCTCCGGGTACTCCGGCTTCCTCCCACTTCCAAAGACATGCACCTGGGGATAGGTTGATTGGCAACACTAAATTGGCCCTAGTGTGTGAATGTGAGTGTGAATGTTGTTTGTCTATCTGTGTTGGCCCTACGATGAGGTGGCGACTTGTCCAGGGTGTACCCCGCCTTCCGCCCGATTGTAGCTGAGATAGGCGCCAGTGCCCCCCGCGACCCCAAAAGGGAATAAGCGGTAGAAAATGGATGGATGGATGTTCCGTAATCTACAAAGAATTGCTATTGCGACATCTAGTGAACACATTTAGAGCAGCAGTTTGTTTCATTCAAAAATTTCGTCTTGTTTTTACGTTTGACACATTTGCACTAGATCAGGCCTGGGCAATTATTTTAACTCGGGGGGCCACATTTAGAGAAAAAAATGTGTCTGGGGGCCGGTATATCTATTTTTATGAACACTAATACAAAACCTCACAATAATGTCCGACCGCCTTTAAAAAACATAATGGAATTTTACATTTTTCTATGAAGGATAAAACACTGAATATTGACAAAATATGAACGTCACACAATCAAGTGAAACGCAACAAAAATGCATCAAACAGTGAAATATGAATGTGAAGGTACAAAATAAACCCACCTACAATCTATCAGATACATCACTAAGCTTTAGAACTTTTTTTTTGTTGCGACGGAGCGTCTGTGGAAACGCTCCCCACCCACACTGCTTGGTGCCTCGTCTGAGCTGCTGTAACTTACATTACCATAGTAACTAACTAGATGACCATAGTAGCTAATTAGATCACCATTTTAACTGGTTATATTACCATAGTAACTGGTATATCATCCATAAGTGCAGGTTCCAACCATTGAAATACTTTGTATAGTTCAAGACTTACGATCGTTTGAAAACATCACTGGACATCATAATGACAGGTACACTTTCCATCTTAAAGAACTAAAAAAATTATTTGGGAATGTCCGGAGGGCCAGATTGAAAAGCTCAACGGGCCGCATGTGGCCCCTGGGCCTTAATTTGCCCAGTTCTGCACTAGATAGAGGTACGCATACCACAGTTTGAGATCCAGATAGAGCAGTGGTTCTCAAATGGGGGTACGCGTACCCCTGGGGGTACTTGAAGGTATGCCAAGGGGTATGTGAGATTTTTTTTTAAATATTTTAAAATAGCGACAATTAAAAAATCCTTTATAGATACATCTATTGATCAATACTTCAAAAAATATGAATGTAAGTTCATAAACTGTGAAAAGAAATGCAACAATGCAATATTCAGTGTTGACAGATAGATTTTTTGTGAAAATGTTCCATAAATATTGATGTTAAAAATGTATTTTTTGTGAAGAAATGTTTAGAATGAAGTTGATGAATCCAGATGGATCTCTACTACAATCCCCAAAGAGGGCACTTTAAAATGATGATTACTTCTGTGTAGAAATCTTTATTTATAATTGAATCACTTGTTTATTTTCGAACAAGTTTTTAGTTATTTTCATATCTTTTTTTTCCAAATAGTTCAAGAAAGACCACTACAATTGAGCAATATTTTGCACTGTTATACAATTTAGTAAATCAGAAACTGATGACATAGTGCTGTATTTTACTTCTTAATCTCTTTTTTTCAACCAAAAATGCTTTGCTCTGATTAGGGGGTACTTGAATTAAAAAAATGTTCACAGCGGGTACATCACTGAAAAAAGGTTGAGAACCATTGAGATAGAGGATGTGTGTTGTGCTAAAGACTATCTCCTACCTTCATGTGTCAGACTACTCCTGTGCTCTGCAACGGGACATCCTCCTGCAGGGACGACTCTACCTCTCCGAGAACTGGATCTGTTTCTATAGCAACATCTTCCGCTGGGAAACGCTGGTATGCATGTTAGCGCTCTGGCTGCAACTCTGTTGGCAAGATTGTCTCTTAGATTTTGGAAAATGTACGTGTGCGTCTCTCTTCTACACGCGTGCAGCTGACGGTGCGATTAAAGGACATCTGCTCGATGACGAAAGAGAAAACTGCCCGCCTCATTCCCAACGCCATCCAGGTCTGCACTGACAATGAGAAGGTATGTTTTTGTATGGACGGGAATAGAATCGCTTGGTTTTCATCGCACCATACTGAGTAGCGTTTGTTCTTCATAGCACTTTTTCACCTCCTTTGGAGCCAGGGACAGGACGTACATGATGATGTTCAGACTTTGGCAGAATGCACTGCTCGACAAGGTGAGACATGAATAACATTTGTTTGTTTGTGGAACAATATTTGTCATTGGAGGGAACAAAAATAGAAATGGCGACGCATTGTTTATTCGAAACATGCACAGCAAAGTTACATCACAGCGCCGTTCAACGTGTTGGAAAGGAGGAGGGAGAATCAGAGCTTATTTGACCCGACCCCTTCCTCTTAATTACTGAAAATGTATGCACTGGCAGTGTTTATTATAAATCAGGTTACTGTTTTCTTGTGAAAAATTAAACAAGTAATAATATTAGTAGTAGAGATGTCCCGATCCTGAATTTATCCACAGTGTAAAGTCGCTTCAAAGATGCTAGTCCTCACTACCATCGCGAAAAATAAACAAAGGTTTCCTCCAAGTACCATTATCACTTGAGGACTAGAGGATAATGAATGACTTAGCATTGTTCAATGCAAGTTGGGGGTGATTTATCCGATCCAGATGCCGATAATATCAATACGTAGTTTAGTATCAGTATATAAAGTATACTTAAGTGATTAAATTCTAATCACTTAAATGATTAAAGTCATTCAATCACTTAAGTATCATTTACATTTAAATTAATTTAATCACTTAAGTATCATTTCTATAAGAATCAATTTAATCATTTAGGTGATTAAATTATTTTAATCACTAAAGTATCATTTATATGTAAATTAATTTAATCACTTAAATATAATTTCTATTATAATTCCTTGAATTGCCGCCGGGGTGCTAATTAATTTAAAATCTCTTCTCACTCCTGCGCTTACCAAAGGCATGCGGTAAAAGTAAGCATGCGCTAATTATTTGAAAACATCTTCTCACTTACCAAAGGTATGCAGTAAAAATATGAGTGTGATGTAAGCTTGGACCTTAAATCCTACTGAATAGCTTTTAATCTTCTTCCCTTTATGCGATTTCAAATTACTGGTATTGAAATCTGCCTCTTCCATTTTGAAAATGATGACAGGGGAAGTGTCACTCGTGACGTCACGAGTTTGACCAGGCGGTAATACTAAGCATGCGCTAATTATTTTGCAAAGCGAGTTTGACCCGGCAGTTATTCAAGGCAGGCGCATACTATATACCCTGCGGCAATTCAAGGAAATACAGTAAATTAATTTACCGTGTTTTTCGGACTATAAGTCGCTGTTTTTTTCATAGTTTGGCTGGGGGTGCGACTTATACTCAGGAGGGACTTATGTGTGAAATTATTAACACATTACCGTAAAATATCAAATAATACTATTTATCTCATTCGCGGAAGAGACGCAGAAAATGTCAGCAATCGTCACACACACGTCAACCAATAAGAATTCGGCGGGGGGGGGGGTCATGGCAGAAGTGCATTGTGGGTCATGGAATGCTAACTGCTATATGCTGTATGCTACTGCCGTAGCTATTAAAATGGATCATTTCATCGTTGGCGCTAACTTATAAAAACGGAGAAGGGCCGAACAAAAATGGCACCGAAAAGCTGGACGTAGTGAAATATGCAGCAGAAAACGACAAGAGGAAGCTGCGCATACCTTTGGAGTTGGCATCGAGGAAGAAGATTTCCTCTGATTTATCGATTAGGAGTGACAGATTGTTTGGTAAACGTATAGCATGTTCTATATGTTATAGTTGTTTGAATGACTCTTATCATAATATGTTACGTTAACATACCAGGCACCTTCTCAGTTGGTTATTTATGCGTCATATAACGTACACTTATTCAGCCTGTTGTTCACTATTCTTTATTTATTTTAAATTGCCTTTCAAAAGTCTATTCTTGGTGTTGGGTTTTATCAAAGAAATTTCCCCAAAAAATGTGACTTATACTCCAGTGCGACTTACAGTATATATGTTTTTTTTCCTTCTTTATTATGCATTTTCGGCCGGTGCGACGTATACTCCGGAGCGACTTATAATTCGAAAAATACAGTAATCATTTAAGTGCCATCCATCCATTTCCTACCGCATGTCCCGTTTAGAGATTAAATGAATTTAATCACTTAAGTGATTAAATGGGCTTCACGGTGGAAGAGGGGTTAGTGCGTCTGCCTCACAATACGAAGTTCCTGCAGTCCTGGGTTCAAATCCAGGCTCGGGATCTTTCTGTGTGGAGTTTGCATGTTCTCCCCGTGAATGCGTGGGTTCTCTCCGGGTACTTCGGCCTCCTCCCACTTCCAAAGACATGCACCTGGGGATAGGTTGATTGGCAAAACTAAATTGGCCCTAGTGTGTGAATGTGAGTGTGAATGTTGTCTGTCTATCTGTGTTGGCCCTGCGATGAGGTGGCGACTTGTCCAGGGTGTACCCTGCCTTCCGCCCGATTGTAGCTGAGATAGGCGCCAGCGCCCCCCGCAACCCCGAAAGGGAATAAGCGGTAGGAAATGGATGGATGGATGTGATTAAATTATTTTATTCACTTAAGTATCCTACCTAATACTTAAGTATGATACTCAAGTATCCTCCTTGATAACTTACATATAGCAGCACAGTGGGACAGGGGGTTAGTGCATGTGCCTCACAATACGAAGGTTGTGAGTTCAATCCCAGGTTCTGGATCTTTCTGTGTGGAGTTTGCATGTTCTCCCCGTGACTGCGTGGGTTCCCTCCAAATACTCCGGCTTCCTCCCTTTTCCAAAGACATGTACCTGGGGATAGGTTGATTTGGCAACACTAAATTGGCCCTAGTGTGTGAATGTGAGGGTGAATGTTGTCTGTCTATCTGTGTTGGCCCTGTGATGAGGTGGCGACTTGTCCAGGGTGTACCCTGCCTTCCGCCTGAATGCAGCTGAGATAGGCTGCAGCACCCCGCGCGCCCCAAAAGGGACAAGCGGCAGAAAATGGATGGATAGAAGTATCATACTTGGATGAAACGTGTTTATTTTTCGCGATGGTAGTGAGGACTAGCATCTTTGAAGCAGCTTTACACTGTGGATAGATTCAGGATCGGGCGACCTCGGATAAGCGAAAGAAGATGGATGGACGGATATCTCTATTACTAACATCAGTTGAGATAAGTTCCAGCACCCCCCGCAACCCTGTAAGGATCAAGCGGTAGAAATTGGATGGATTTTAACAAAATGTTTTTATGGTTGGTTTATTCATTGATTACAAAGTCAGAGAGTAGGTATCTGGATACAGTAACGCTTTGAGTGACAAACCCACAGAAATAATTTAAATGGGTTTAGTAGTTTTTGCTTCTAGTGATTGTGCACTCTCCACTTTATTTCGTCCAAAAAATAATCCATGTCACATTCAATAATGATGTACGGTAATTAATAAATCTTCTGATTTAAAAAAAAATACTAGCAAATTGTACATTTAATCAGGTAAGCTGCATAGAAATGTACATGTGTTCACTTTACTTAATTTGCTATAAAACCTTTTCAGTTCTATTGACCGGGATGCAAAAAATTGGATCGGGAGTAGATTTAGTGTTGCTAAAAATGTTGATCAGGACATCCCTAATATTAATAATAATAACTGACAGAAACATTGTATAGCAATAAGTGCTGGGTATATACAATATTCGAGTAACTCTTTAACTAATAGGGACGGCGTGGCGCAGGGGGAGAGTGGCCGTGCGCAACCCGAGGGCCCCTGGTTCAAATCCCACCTAGTACCAACCTCGTCACGTCCGTTGTGTCCTTAGCAAGACACTTCACCCTTGCTCCTGATGGGTGCTGGTTGGCGCCTTGCATGGCAGCTCCCTCCATCAGTGTGTGAATGTGTGTGTGAATGGGTAAATGTGGAAGTAGTGTCAAAACGCTTTGAGTACCTTGAAGGTAGAAAAGCGCTATACAAGTACAAGTACAACTGTCATGCAATTGTAAAAAGCAGTTTTGTTTTGTATTTTTTTATGTTTTATTTGATAAAAAAAAATATCAATGAACAGAAATATTGTAATATATACAGGTTAAATACAATGCCTTCATTACACAATTACAGAAAATAATCATATCCTCCAGTGTCAAACTGTTGCCACTATAAGGCTTTTTTATTTATTAAATACAATGTCACTGTCATGCAAGTGTTAAAAAATAGTTTGGGGATCATTAGTCATGTTGAAACAAGCTGCCAGGACTGCGACGTGTGTACGACTTTCATGGCAAAAAATTACCATGTCTGGTGGGATACATTATGGTTATTTACAATGATTCTTAATCAACCAACCAAAGTTTTTTTTGTATAAAACCCTTAATCACAAGCCTCAAAGGGCTGCTCAAACCATAATGACATCCCCTGATCTGAACCCACATCTGGACAAGGAAAAACTTCAAAACCCAAAATAGGAAAAAGCAAAAACCTTGGGAAAGGGGCTGCACTTGTGGGTCCTCCTCCCTTCTGGTTGACCGGCTGCAATGGATGCCAAGTGGGTACAGTTATGGAATTACGTAGAGATATCCGATAATATCGGCTGATAAATGCTTTAAAATGCAACATCAGAAATTAGTAAAATGTATGACTTTTTAAAATGCCGCTGTACAGAGTGGTACACAGACGTAGGGAGAAATACAAAGCGCCAATAAACCTTGAAGGCACTGCCTTTGTGTGCCGGCCCAATCACATAATACCTACGGCTTTTCACACACACACAAGTGAAAGCAAGGCATACTTGGTCAACAGCCATTGAGGTCACACTGAGGGTGGCCGTATAAACAACTTTAACACTGTTACAAATATGCGCCACACTGTGAATGACAAACACATTACGGGAGAACATCCTCACAGTAACACAACATAAACACAACAGAAAAAATACCCAGAACCCCTTGCAGCACTAACTCTTCCTGGGCCGCTACAATACACACCAATCCCTACCCCCTACTCCCCCCACCTCAACCTCCTCATGCTCTTTCAGGGAGAGCATGTCCCAAAATCCAATCTGCTGTTTTGAGGCATGTTAAAAAAATAATGCACTTCGTGACTTCAATAATAAATATGGCAGTGCCATGTTGGCATTTTTTTCCATAATTGAGTTGATTTATTTTGGAAAACCTTGTTACATTGTTTAATGCATCCAGCGGGGCATCACAACAAAATTAGGCATGATAATGTGTTAATTCCACGACTGTATATATTGGTATCGGTTGATATCGGAATCGGTAATTAAGAGTTGGAAAATATCGGCAAAAAAGTCATTATCAGTTAGCACAGTCCCATGGAAGGTTAGCAAAGGGTCTTGCGTGTTCACAAAGTGACAATGCAGCGACGTCACCAACCAATGCAATCGAAGAGTGGACTTGGAACAGCTTTATCACCCAATCAATAAATCCAAAAAAATTCACAACCACACATTTTTGCTCAAGTGATCAACCTTCCAAAAAGGATCTGTAGAAGCAGAGCTTGTCTGGTCTCACTCCTGTGCCATAAGCAGCGTTCCAAAACGAAAAGAAAGAAAGGACCTACTTGTTTCTTTCATGCAGCCGCTATGCCCCAAAGAGTTGTGGCACTTTGTCCATCAGTGCTACGGCAACGAGCTCGGACTAACCAGCGATGACGAGGACTACGTTCCCCCCGACGACGACTTCAACACCATGGGGTGAGTTGTCTCATGCTGCGTCCCCCGTGTGTTGGAATACGCACTCAATGCCCGGCTTCGTGGTGCCTTCAGGTTCAGTGAGGAGATTCCCATTGAGGAGAACGAGCTCAACAATGACAACTTGTCCAAGAGCAGCGCAGAGGCCAAGCCGGATGGAAGTCCTCCTCCTCTACACAAGAAGTTGGTCCCTAACAGCACCATCGACACGCCCATCACAGTAAGTCACGGTGTCATCGTCACAACACTTTTTGTCTTCATTTATTCTAACAGAAGACTTTTGTGTGTTGGAAGTTGGACCTACCCGCAGATGATTTCGCAGACTGCCCGACGGACGGTGAGCTGCTAGCCGTGCCCCTGCTGGTGGACGAGAGGAACAACGACATTGCCGGTACCGACGGCCCTGTACCGTCGCCTTCACTCGACTTCAACGACAACGAGGACATCCCCACCGAGCTCAGCGACTCCTCAGAGACGCACGATGAGGGTGAGTGACAACAAACACTTAGAGCCTATGTGTCAGATCCGGCCCGCGAATGTTAGATCTATGGCCCCGGGATGATATTTGGTTAGTATTAGAACCGGCCCGCAGGCCACAGCCGCCTGCCGCTGATTTGCAAGAACCAATACTCCATCAGTGTTGGTGCTAGGAATTTTCATAATGGGGTCCCTATCAAGTCATAAAAAAGTACATTTTTGGGGTCCCACCGTTTTGTAAACAATTGATAAATGTATGCGTTATCCTGTTATATCTCACATTCTATATTGTGTTTTGGTAAATCAATCAATCAATCAATCTATGTTTATTTATATAGCCCTAAATCACAAGTTTCTCAAAGGGCTGCACAAGCCACAACGACATCCGCGGATCAGCGCCCACATAAGGGCAAGTAAAAACTCACAATCAAGTGGGACGTCGATGAGAATGACTATGAGAAACCTTGGAGAGGACCGCAAATGTGGGTAACCCCCCCCCACCCCATTGCATCTGGGAGACCGGAAGAAATGGAAGTCGAGTGGGTCTGACATAATATTGTGAAATTCCAGTTCGTAGTGGCTCTAACATAATAGTGAAAATCCATTCCATAGTGGATCTAACATAGTAGTGAGAGTCCAGTCCATAGGGGGGCCGGCAGGAGACCATCCCAAGCGGAAATGGGTCAGCAGCACAGAGATGTCCACAACCGATGCACAGGCAAGCGGTCCACCCCAGGTCCCGACTCTGGACAGCCAGCACTTCATCCATGGCCACCGGACCTGTGCCTGTCCCCCCTCCACGAGGGAGTGCGGGGCAGAGGAGAAAAGAAAACAAACGGCAGATCAGCTGGTCTAAAAGGGGGGTCTATTTAAAGGCTAGAGTATACAAATGAGTTTTAAGATTTAAATGCTTCTATTGAGGTAGCATCTCAAACTGTTACCGGGAGGGCATTCCAGAGTACTGGAACCCGAATAGAAAACCCTCTATAGCCCGCAGACTTTTTTACGGCTCTGGGAATCACTAAAATCACTAATAAGCCGGAGTTCTTGGAACGCAGATTTCTTGCCGGGACATATGGTACAATACAATCAGCAAGATAGGATGGTGCTAGATTGTGTAGTATTTTATACGTAAGTAGTAAAAACTTAAAGTCACATCTTAAGTGCACAGGAAGCCAGTGCAGGTGAGCCAGTACAGGCGTAATATGATCAAACTTTCTTGTTCTTGTCAAAAGTCTAGCAGCTGTATTTTGTACCAACTGTAATCTTTTAATGCTAGACATGGGGAGAACCCGAAAATAATACGTTACAGTAATCGAGACGAGACGTAACGAACGCATGCATAATGATCTCAGCGTCACTCTCTTCTTTCCTTCATGGATCTAAACTTTAACACTGCAGGTATTTTTTTCTATATTTTTATTGTATTATTTTCAGATTGTGTTTGTTCTACTTTTGGCCAAAGTAAGACAAAGAAAACAATCTTAAGTTGTCTTTATTTTTTTAGTTTTAATGCCATGATTTTAATAGTCCAGCCCGCGTGTGCACAGATTTTCCTCCGTGCGGCCCCTGAGCTAAAATGAGTTTGACACCCTGCTCTCTGGCTCTAGAGCCAGATGTGGCTCTTTTGATGAGTGCATCTTGTTCTCAGATAAATCTTAGCTGACATTGCTTAACACGATAAGTAATTAATAATTCAGCTGGTAATCACAGTGTCAATCAATCAATCAATCAATCAATGTTTATTTATATAGCCCTAAATCACAAATGTCTCAAAGGACTGCACAAACCATTACGACTACGACATCCTCGGAAGAACCCACATAAGGGCAAGGAAAATTCACATCCAGTGGGACGCCAGTGACAATGCTGACTATGAGAAACCTTGGAGAGGACCTCAAATGTGGGCAACCCCCACCCCTCTAGGGGACCGAAAGCAATGGATGTCGAGCGGGTCTAACATGATACTGTGAAAGTTCAATCCATAGTGGCTCCAACACAGCCGGGAGAGTGTCAAAAATAACGTTCAAATTGTAAAACATCCTCATGCATTTTATATCCAACCATCCGTTTTCTACCACACCTGTTCAAGAAGTCGCATTAATGGTAAGAAGTATTATATTTATTATTGGTTAACGTTAGAATAACAATGTTATTAAAAAGAATAACAGACTTATTATACTCTAAAAATGTTGGTCTTACTTAAAAATTCACACATTTAGTTGTATTCAGTGTTACAAAAATATTATATGGCTCTCACGGAAATACATTTTGAAATATTTGGCTTCCGTGGCTCTGTCAGCCAAAAAGGTTCCCGACCCCTGACTTAGAGCAAAAGTATTGGTACGACCCACAAGCAGTCGAAGCGAATATGGAGCAACGTCCCCTCTTCTGTAAATACTTTTTACAACATGTTGAGGTGTGGCGATGATCATTTTTCTTGTGCAAACATGACTTTTTGGACCTTGCATCACTCTGGAAAAGAAAAAGACCAGTCTGGTCCCAAACTAGGGTTGTCACAATACCTATAGACTTAGACTTAGATAAACTTTATTGATCCACAAGGCAAAGTGTTCCACACAGTACCTCAGTTTCAAATGATGAAAAGGGGTACGGATTAAAGGATAATGCAGGTATTAAGTAGACTAAAATACTATTCTATATACCAGGCCTGGGCAATTAATTTGACCCGGGGGCCAAATTTCAAGATATAAATGTGTCTGGGGGCCGTTATATATATTTTCCAGAAAACTAATACAAAACCTCATAGTAAAGTCTGATTGAATGCTAAAAATGTTATGACAGACCGCCCTAAAAACGGAATGGAATTTTATTTTTTTTCTATGAACGATAAAACCCTGAATATTGAGAACATATGAAAGTCACAGCCCCTCTCAATCGACATATTTTATAAACAAAGCAAAATACATCAAACACAGCGCAATATGAACGTGAAGGGTAAAAAAAAACATCTACAATCTGATATATGTGATATTAGATAGATAGTATTTTTATTTATTCCGTCAGGAGAGTTCCTTCAGGAAAATTACAATTTTCAGCACAATCCCATTCAAGATCAGACAAACATTACAAGGAGACAGAACAGGATCGCTGACGGGTCTGCCGGCTTCCAGCGCCCCTTACAAAAAAGATGACATACAGGTAAACAAGGGGGGGGGGGGGGGGAATAGAAGATTAAAATAAAATAAAAAAATAAAAAATCGGTCTTAGCCTAGGCCCTGGAGTGGGGGTGCAGACTGAGGCCAAGGGAAAAGAACAACTCATAGCCATAGTACACATCCCTCTTACATGTGTGTAATATATAATGTGTGTAATGTATGTGATATATCAATCAATCAATGTTTACTTATATAGCCCTAAATCACTAGTGTCTCAAAGGGCCTAAGCTTTAGAACTTTCTTGTAAAAATCTTGTTCCACGTCTGTCCCTTACACCCACATTTCAGGCTGGCCGCTCTGGAAACACTCTGTGGAAACGCTCCCCACCCACACTGCTTGGTGCCTCGTCTGACCTGCTGTGACGTAGATTACCATAGTAACTGGTAGGGTTGTACGATATACGGGTATTAGTATAGTCCCGAGACTAATGAATCATATACAGTACCATACCGCCTTTGAAAAGTACCGGTTCGCCACACCCCAAGATTTTTTGTTCAAATAAAGCCAATAATGCAATTGTTTCAAGTCCCCTTTATTTACAAACGTATCAAAATACCGAAAAGTATCAAAATACATTGGTATCAGGACAACACTACTCACTAAAATTAAATAGACTTAAATTGAATTTAAATAGACTCCCTTTTTAGACCAGTTGATCTGCCGTTTCTTTTCTTTTTCTCCTATGTCCCACTCTCCCTTGTGGAGGGGGTCCGGTCCGATCCGGTGGCCATGTACTGCTTGCCTGTGTATCGGCTGGGGACATCTCTGCGCTGCTGATCCGCCTCCGCTTAGGATGGTTTCCTGCTGGCTCCGCTGTGAACGGGACTCTCGCTGCTGTGTTGGATCCGCTTTGGACTAAACTCTCGCGGCTGTGTTGGATCCTTTATGGATTGAACTTTCACAGTATCATGTTAGACCCGCTCGACATCCATTGCTTTCGTCCTCTCCAAGGTTCTCATAGTCATCATTGTCACCGACGTCCCACTGGGTCATCATTGTCACCGACGTCCCACTGGGTGTGAGTTTTCCTTGCCCTTATGTGGGCCTACCGAAGATGTGGTAGTGGTTTGTGTTGTGGTTTGTGCAGCCCTTTGAGACACTAGTGATTTAGGGCTATATAAGTAAACATTGATTGATTGATTGATTGATTGATAAAATATCATGCAAAAGCGCAGATTCCAACCATTGAAATATGTTGTATAATTCAAGACTTATGATCATTTGAAAACATCACTGCACATCATAATGGCAGCTACACTTTCTATCTTAAAGATCTAAAAAAAAATATTTGGGAATGTCCGGCAGGCCAGATTGAAAAGCTTAACTGGCCGTCTGTGGCCCCGCGGGCCTTAATTTGCCCAGGTCTGCTATATACTATACATATATGTATATATTGTTGTGTTCAGAGGGAAGGAGGCGACAACCAGGACAGAACTGCGGTTTTTCAAGGTTTATTTTAAACCTTTGATGAATACGTGACACATGTATGCTACTCTAAGTGAATGAGTGTGACTATGTATAATATTAATAATGTAAATGTTGCCAAGGATTGTTGTCTGTGAGTGTTGGTTGTAATCTTTCGTCGAATCACGAGGGACAAGACGAAGAGGCAGTTCGTGGACAGGCAGTGTAGTCTGAGTCCGAGCAGAGAGGTCGAGGATCGAGGTGGGCAGTCTGGAATCCGGTTGGATGTCGAAGGACAAGGCTTGATCACGCAAGGCAGGGGAGTCCCTGTGAATACACAAAGGGAAATGAACCAGGGATACACAGAGAGAGAAGAAAGCAAAGGCGAGGAAATCACGGGGAAGGGAATGCCAGACGTGAAGCTTACGGGAAGGTTAGCGACGTTCTGGCAAAGGTTCCTCGGGTCTGCTGGTCTTTATGCCGCTCCCTTTCATCAAGTTCAGGTGTGTCGATTATTGATTGACTACAGGCTTGTTGCTGCGCGGGCGTGCTGCGCTCAGCACGAGTGGGGACGTGTCTGAGTGCGCTGTCAACGGGGGCGCGTCTTGGCAGCTCCAGCCGCCGAGGAAACGCGGGTTCGACTCCGCGTCATGACATATACATCTTTTTGTGTTTTCATTTACGTTGTATAATATAGGAATCATGAAAGCAATGGTTGGGGTTTGCACATCTTTTTTGTACAATGCCGAGGTGCGTTCCTTCAGTTTCGCATATTTCAAAGTAAGACTTCTGCTTGATTTCAAATGTGTTTGTGTGTATCGGATGTTCAGGTGAAGTTCAGGCCTTCCACGAGGACCTGAACGGGCGGCAACACATTAACGAGATCTACAAGTTCAGCGTGGACAAGCTCTATGACATCCTCTTCACCGAGTCACAGTTCATGAGCGACTTCATGGACCAGAGGCGGTTCTCGGGTAGGTATCTGCTCTACCACCACCACTCCCCCGACAACCTGATACCCATCATAACCGTTGTTTGTGTGTATTCAGATGTGGTGTATCACCCGTGGAAGAAGGAGGAGGCCGGCAACCAGACCAGGGAGATCATGTACACCATCTCTCTGTCTAACCCTTTGGCCCCCAAGACAGCTACCGTCACGGAGACACAGGTATACAGTAGATGCCTTCCATTAGCGTATATTATATTATATTATATTAGAGCTCTAACAATGCCATTTTTATACACTGAACTCTATAACATGCCTCTCCCAGTTAATAAACTTGTTTTTTAATTAATTTTACACATTAAGAAACATTTACAGGTATAAAGTATAGAGTACTGTACTGATTAAAAAGCCTACTGAAACCCACTACTACCGACCACGCAGTCTGATAGTTTATATATCAATGATGAAATATTAACATTGCAACACATGCCAATACGGCCTTTTTAGTTTACTAAATTGCAATTTTAAATTTCCCGCGAGGTATCCTGTTGAAAACGTCGCGGAATGATGACGCTTATGTTGACGCGTGGTTGTGACGTTATTGGTTGGAGCGGACATTTTAGCCCAAAACCACTCACGGCTAAAAGTCGTCTGCTTTAATCGCATAATTACACAGTATTTTGGACATCTGTGTTGCTGAATCTTTTGCAATTTGTTCAATTACTAATGGAGACTATAAAGAAGAATGCTGTTGGTGGAAAGCGGTGGATTGCAGCCGCCTTTAGCAACCAAAACAGAGCCGGTGTTTCTTTGTTTGTTGTGAAGCTTTAACACAGAGCGGTCAAGCGAACATGTTTCTCTACGTCAGCCAGCAAGTTTTTGGATGGGAAAATTGTGATATTAAGTCGGCTCTTACCGGAGACTTCAGTGGATTATGCGACCTCCTCCTGCAGCTCAAAAAGGCAGCTGTGATCTTGGCTCCTTTGCTTCTCTCAGAGACAATGGCGTTCACAGCAGCCATCTGACTTTCAGGTATGACTTTAGAATCTCACTAAAACACTACTAACACAATAAGCAGATAAGGGATTTTCCAGAATTATCCTAGTAAATGTGTCTAATTGCATCTGAAACGTTCCCATTGCCGCCGCGCTGCCTGCAGCCGTCGCCTTTTCTTTTTTTTCCTTTTTTTTTTTAAGTGCTTCACTCTAACTTTCCTCATCCACGAATCTTTCATTCTCGCTTAAATTAATGGGGAAATCATCGCTTCCTTGGTCCGAATAGCTCTTGCTGCTGGAGGCTATGATTGTAAACAATGTGAGGATGTGAGGAGCCCAACAACCCGTGACGTCACGCGCACATCGTCTGCTACTTCCGGTAAAGGCAAGGCTTTATTATTAGCGACCAAAAGTTGCGAACTTTATCGTCAATGTTCTCTACTAAATCCTTAAAGCAAAAAAATCGCAATATCGCGAAATGATGAAGTATGACACATAGAATGGACCTGCTATCCCCGTTTAAAAAAGAAAATCTCATTTCAGTAGGCCTTTAACCCCCAATTCCAACCCTTGGTGCTGAGTGCCAACCAGAGCGGTATTGGGTCCCATTTTTATACTCTTTGGTATGACTCGGCTGGGGTTTGAACTCACGACCTAATAATCTTAGGGTGGACTCTCTAACAACAACGCCACTGAGCAGGTGCGTACGCCTGGCTAAAAAAGTTAGCATGCTATAAAGCTAAATGATAAATGAAGTTGGGTGTAGAATACTATATTCTTTTTCAACATTCACACAATTATACACTACACAACACTTACCAATAAAACGCCACTAGATGACAGTATGACTCTGCAAACACCGGCCTATTGCCTCTCCATTATGTATGGATGAGTAGTTTATTATATAGAGCAGTGTTTTTCAACCACTGTGCCGCGGGAAATTATGTAACTTCAACTAATTGGTCCAAAAAATATTTCTTGCAAATCAATAATTATAATCTACAAACAATATGCTGTTGCTTAGTGTCTGTGCTGTGTGAAACTCTGCAGGGTGACCACGTAATACTTCATGTCAGTAGGTGGCAGCGGGTAGTTAATTGCTTTGTAAAAGTCGGAATGTGTCGGGTGAGACGAGGATAGTTTTTTGTGACCCCAATATGCAGACCACAGCGGGAGACAGCGTGCAGGTAAAAAGGTACGTAATGCTCTAACCAAAAATGAACAAAAGGAAAAGGCAATTGCTATGCAAAACAAAAATAAAACTGAACTGCCTACAAAGTAAACAGAAACCATAATTGCCAACCTTGATACCTCCGTTTTCGGAAGGTGAGGGGTGGGGGGGCGTGGTTGGGGGCGTGGTTAAGAGTCAAATATTTAATATATATGTATTATATATATATATATACATATATATATATATATGTATATATAATAAATAATTGAATTTCAGTGTTCATTTATTCACACATATACACACACATAACACTCATATACTCATTGTTGAGTTAAGGGTTGAAATGTCCATCTTTGTTCTATTCTCTGTCTATTCTACATTCTATTCTGTTCTATGTACAGTAGATGGCAGTATTGTCCTGTTTAAGAGTGTCACAAGTTCACAACATTGCTGTTTAGGCAGACGAACTGCTTTACGGTAGATGAAAAAAAACGTGACTGCTGTTGTGTGTTATTATCGGGCTGGGAGGACTTAAATGAAACTGCCTAACAGTAAACCCAAATAAGAAACCAAGAACTCGCCCTCGGTCATTCAACAGTTACAATGTCATTGGGCAGGCTCGCTCTTTATTTTGTGGGAAAGACTGTGGACACGTCACTCAGGTCGCATGGAGCTGGAAGGGGCGTGGCCTCCAGCTCCGCCTGAATTTCGGGAGAAAATTTGTCCCGGGAGGTTTTCGGGAGAGGCGCTGAATTTCGGGAGTCTCCCAGAAAATCCGTGAGGGTTGGCAAGTATGACAGAAACAGAATGCTGGACGACAGCAAAAACTTACGGCGTGCACATAGTACATCCATACATCATGTGACAAGCAACAATGTCCACACAAAGAAGGATAGCAACAACTTAAATAGCCTTGCTTGCTAACACAAAGCAGGTGCACGGAATAGCGTTCAAAGGAAGACATGAAACTGCTGTAAGAAACCACCAACAAAACAGGAAGGGCCACCAAAATAACAGTGCAAGACAGGAACTAAAGCACTAAACACAGGAAAACGCTAAACAAAACTCAAAATAAAGCACGACAACGTTGTGCAGTTTCATTTTTTAACGTTTTTTGCTGGTGGTGAGCCTCTGGATTTTTTTTTTTATAAAATGTGCCTTACCTCAAAAAAGCCCCGCTGCCTTGTGGATTGGTCAGGGAAGACAAAAGGCAAGGGCGGTCCTCTGACAGACCGGAGCGCCGGCAGCCTCCTGCAGCTGTGAGGAGGTGCCGGTCGTCCTGGGTTTCCCTTGCCAGCAGATACAGCTCCCCGCAGTTAAGAAGCGACGTTGGAGTCTGCGCGTCTCCCTCGTCGAAAAAAGACCTTGACTGCGGGGTGGGCGGATGACGGTTGCATACTGTAGATGCGCCACATCGGTCAAAAAGGCGGAAGAAGGCTGCAACAAAGATGGGCGCCCAATTGTCTTGGTCTCCATGACATTGGACCCTGACCTTCTCTTTGCCGAGGACAGTGTGGTGGCTTGTCTGTGCACCAGTCTCATCACTTTAAAAGAGTCCACGCGTACTGTATTTCCTTGAATTGCCAAAGGGCATATAGTATGCGCCTGCCTTGAATTACTGCCGGGTCAAACTCGCTTCGCAAAATAATTAGCGCATGCTTAGTATTACCGGCTGGTCAAAGTCGTGACGTTACAAGTGACACTTCCCCTATTATCATTTTCAAAATGGAGGAGGTTGATTTCAATACCGGTAATTTGAAATAGCATAAAGGAAAGAAGATTAAGAGCTATTCAGTAGGATTTACGGTCCAAGTTTACATCACACTCAAATTTTTACTGCATGCCTTTGGTAAGTGCCGAACTGAGAAGAGGTTTTAAAATAATTAGCGCATGCTTACATTTACCGCATGCCTTTGGTAAGCGCGAGAGTGAGAAAAGGTTTTAAATTAATTAGCGCATGCTCACTTTTACCGCATGCCTTTGGTAAGCGCGGGAGTGAGAAGAGGTTTTAAATGAATTAGCGCATGCTTACTTTTACCGCATGCCTTTGGTAAGCGCAGGAGTGAGAAGAGGTTTTAAATTGATTAGCGCCACGGCGGCAATTCAAGGAAATACGGTAGGCCCTCTCCTCAAGGCAATCCCACCAAGAGGAGGACAATCATACTCTCATACTTCAAAAAAGGTTGAAAACACAGATATAGAGTGGTTAACTTTTCTTTGCGTATTCTCAAACTGCCGCCATCCTTTATTTTGTTTATTTATTTGTGAAGTGTGACCCATATAGAAGTCAATATAAGTCAATCACGGAAAAAGACGGTGGAGGTTGAATCCCACATGATCCCGTTTCAGACTCTGTACAAGGCCAGTCAGGAGAGCGAGTGCTACATCATCGACGCCGAGGTGATCACGCACGACGTGCCCTACCACGACTACTTCTACACCCTTAACCGCTACATGCTCACCCGGGTGGCCAAAAACAAGTGTCGTTTACGGTGAGGGAATGCAGAACACACTTAATGTTTGTTTGGTTATTATCATATATTCTCATTGTTGTCGTTATCGTTATGTCACCCGCCAGGGTATCCACAGAGCTGCGTTTCAGGAAGCAGCCGTGGGGGCTGGTGAAGGGCTTCATCGAGAAGAACTTCTGGAGCGGGCTGGAGGAGAACTTTCGCCATCTTGGTAGTTTTCTGACTCGTTTCTGAAATATCGAGCTTTTCCCTGCAGGAATATGAAATGAACAGACCCATGACGGTAGACTGACCATACGTCCTTTTTTCCGGGACTGTCCGGGGTGTCCGGGCGGGGTTCCTTAAGTGCCTCATATGTCCGGCGTTTTGTGTCGAGTTTGCGTGTATTTTACATGTACGTACAGGGTTAAACACACTACAAATTGTGAAGGTGTGCGCACGTAGCAACTTTCCCGAGGGAGGGGCAGAGACAGAGCGAGATAGAAAATATATCGTCAATCAAGGCATACTTGGTCAACAGCCACACAGGTCACACTGACAGTGGCCGTATAAACAACTTTAACACTGTTACAAATATGCGCCACAATGTGAACCCACACCAAACAAGAATGACAAACACATTTCAGAAGAACATCTGCACCGTAACACAACATAAACACAACAAAACAAATACCCAGAACCCCTTGCAACACTGACTCTTCCGAGATGCTACAATATTCTGTAAACCCAATTTTGAAAATTCCAAGCACCAACACTGTTGTCATCAGAGGAGAAAAAATGCATTTTTTACATATATATATATATATATATATATATATATATATATACAAATTTTGGCAAATTTTCACCTAGTCCCGGCCTTGGCACGCATATATGTGTCCTCTTTTTGGGATTTCAGAATATAGTCAGCCTACATGACAGTGTCTCCATCTTCTTGTCCCAGAACTGGAGCTGTCTAAGTTGGAGGACATTCTCACCGAGTCCCACCAGCTCTCCCCGAAGGCTAACAAGGTGGTGAAGAACGCCACGGTGAGGCGGAAGAAGAGGCCCGCACCCCACATGCGTAGCCAGCATATGGACGAGGCGCTCAGTCCGGTCACCACGCCGACGGACGAGGAGGTCATCCAGCGCATCAAACAAGTGGCGGGCTCCACGCAGACCCGGCATCAAAGCCCGCAGCACTGCCACCTGCCGGGAGGCTTTGCTTTGTACAGCATCTCCAAACTGCTGCTCATCATCAGCTTTGTGTAAGAAGACACTTGTCACATTATGTACTGGCAGTAGATAATTTATACATATTGGACGCATCATTAGGTACACTCTCATCATCAAATATGATGTCCGCTTGCATCGGGTTCAAATGAGTACCAAATTTGTACTTTTATAGTTGTTGCTGTTGTTGTTTATTGACTATGTCATAGTCAGCTCCACATCATACATGTAGTACATAATATACACACACACACACACATACATATATATATATATATATATATATATATATATATATATATATATATATATATATATATATATATATATATATATATATATATATATTAGAAGGGGCTTCACGGTGGCAGAGGGGTTAGTGCGTCAGCCTCACAATACGAAGGTCCTGCAGTCCTGGGTTCAAATCCAGGCTCGGGATCTTTCTGTGTGGAGTTTGCATGTTCTCCCCGTGAATGCGTGGGTTCCCTCCGGGTACTCCGGCTTCCTCCCACTTCCAAAGACATGCACCTGGGGATAGGTTGATTGGCAACACTAAATTGGCCCTAGTGTGTGAATGTGAGTGTGAATATTGTCTGTCTATCTGTGTTGGCCCTGCGATGAGGTGGCGACTTGTCCAGGGTGTACCCCGCCTTCCGCCCGATTGTAGCTGAGATAGGCGCCAGCGCCCCCCGCGACCCCGAAAGGGAATAAGCGGTAGAAAATGGATGGATGGATGGATATATTAGAAGGTGTGGGAAAAAATCAATTCGAATACGAATCGAATCAAATACGTTGTGCGATTCAGAATCATTTCTCTTTTTTTTTTTTTTTAATCAATCCAACAAACCACTACACAGCAATACCATAACGATGCAATCCAATTCCAAAACCAAACCGGACCCAGCAACACTCAGAACTGCAATAAACAGAGCAATTGAGAGGAGACACAAACACGACACAGAACAAACCAAAAGTAGTGAAACAAAAATGAATATTATCAACAAAATGATCAATATTAGTTATAATTTCCGCATGGCAGTGATTAAAAATCCCTCATTGACATTATCATTATACATTTATGAAAAATTACAAAAAAGAACAATAGTGTCACAGTGGCTTACACTTGCATCGCATCTCATAAGCTTGACAACACACTGTGTCCAATGTTTTCACAAAGATAAAATAAGTCATATTTTTGTTTGGTTTAATACTTAAAACAAATTTATATTATTGCAATCAGTTGATAAAACATTGTTCTTTATTTTTTTATAAATCTAGTACTCTGCTAGCATGTCAGCAGACTGGGGTAGATCCTGCTGAAATCCTATGTATTGAATGAATACAGAATCGTTTTGAATCGGAAAAATATCGTTTTTGACTCGAGAATCGCGTTGAATCAAAAAAATCGATATTGAATCGCGACCCCAAGAATCGATATTGAATCGAATCGTGGGACACCCAAAGATTCGCAGCCCTAATATATATATATATATATATATATATATATATATATATATGTATGTATGTATGTATGTATGTATGTATGTATGTACAACCATTTACCATTTTAAGTACTTAATGACTAATTAGGAGCAATATCTTACTAATTTGCATGTTAATAAGAAACTAATTAATGGTGAATGTGTTCCCCATACAAAAGTGTTACTGAAAATTGTATTAAGAAAATAAAATTAAACATATCTCAAAAGGTTATTGGGAAGTATAAACCTTTTTTTTTTTTTACATAGTTGCTTTAACTAATATCCAGTTTACTCTGTACCACATTTTATCAAGTTCATCTGGAGCCGCATAACTCAATTTGCCTGGAACAATGTGCTTACAATTCTCAATAAATCATCATAAGTGAGTCACATAAGTCATTTATACTCTTATTCAAAATAAGATTAGACTTCACTATACCAAACCGCTATATTAGATTTGTACAATTTCTTAAAATGCTCAATGTTTGAACAGTGTTTAAGCTTTATAGGCACTGACTGAATTATTTCGGTACTACCGGGTACCAATTCATGTCAAATTAAAAGGTGCCATGTTTCGATATATTTGTTGCACGTAACATCACGCCCGGTTGCAGATTCGGTCCGGTTCAAACACTTGGCGGACAACAAACACTCAAGCAGCGGACTCAGTGGGACTCCCTCTAGGAAATGTCACAACTATTTTTATCCCAGCAAAGCAAGTATGCCTAATAGAGAACGTACATAAAGGCTCCACTTTTCAAAATGTGCTATCTAGATGCTAATTTGCACTGGATTTGCATTAGATATGCTACAGATTAGCGTTAACGATTTTACATGGCGATTTCGACCCGTCCAACTAAGATGAATGTTACAGTCAAACAGCTTGTCTTCCACAAGTGCAGTATTTACAGTACAAACACTTTGTAGGACTCCACAAAAGACAAGACCGGGCAGAGACACACCGAGAACAAACTGAAATTAATGCGTACTTGCAAATCAGACTCAGAAGTGTAAAAAACAGGATACAATAACTGGATAGCACTGTTGTCATCAGCTCACTCTTAAATGTTAGAAAATAATTAGGAAGAGGGTACTCCGGCTTCCTCCCACTTCCAAAGACATGCACCTGGGGATAGGTTGATTGGCAACACTAAATTGGCCCTAGTGTGTGAATGTGAGTGTGAATGTTGTCTGTCTATCTGTGTTGGCCCTGCGATGAGGTGGCGTCTTGTCCAGGGTGTACCCCGCCTTCCGCCCAATTGTAGCTGAGATAGGCGCCAGCGCCCCCCGCGACCCCAAAAGGGAATAAGCGGTAGAAAATGGATGGATGGATGGATTTCTTATTACATGCAATAGTACCAATAATTGGTACCGTTTCAGGTATCGATTCCCTAGGTATCTTTATGCATAATATAATAACACCGCAGATGTAGCAGAAAACTTACAGGTCATTACAAAATAAACTACTGCCCCCTGCAGGCGTGGAGTGTTAATGTTTACGATCACTTCAATGTATAAATATGCCTCTGGATTTCATTATTAATTATATATTTGTTTTAAGTAGACTGTCGCTTTTACAGGGAAAACTTTACATTTACAAGATGTTACTGTAAAATAGTTTGTTTTGTTTTTTTTACATTTTACGGTAAATATAAAAACAGTATCACTGTTTTGTTTTGTTTTTTTACAGAAAAAGCTGGCAGCTTAGTTGCCAAAATTTTTACTGTTAAATTTACATTGCTTTTTACAACATTATGTTGTTAATGGAACAACAGTACAAAATTATTTTTTAGTCTGGCAATTTAGCTGCCAATTTTTCTACCGTAAAAACAAAATGTCTAATTTTTCCATTTACAGCAATACACCGTTAAAAACAACATTTTATAGTAAAAATATGGCAGCTCAGTCGAGAGAAATCTAACGCAAAAAAATCTAGTTATTTCAATTTACGGCAATATGCTGTAAAGAACACCGTAAAATGAATGATCATTTTTATTAATTTGATGGGTAGTTTGCTGTAAAAATTATAAGTCAAGCAGATATTTAAGTATTTATTTTTGTTTACACAAAAAATGTTGGGAAAGTACAATGATATACTGTAATATTTGTTGCAATAATGGGTGCTATTAAAGTTTAAAAGGCATGCAATTTCAAGCAGTAAATATATTTTTTCTGTCAAAATCAAAATAATTTATGACATTTAGTGACAAAATATTAAGTAATTTATTGACACACATTATTTCCAGGTGTTTGCGGACCAAATGAAATTATGTTGTTCCCCCAGGCCTTGAGTTTGATACCACTGCATTAGAGCAGTGGTTCTCAAATGGGGGTACGCGTACCCCTGGGGGTACTTGAAAGTATGCCAAGGAGTATGTGAGATTTTTCAAAAATATTCTAAAAATAGCAACAATTCAAAAATCCTTTATGAATATAGTTATTGAATAATACTTCAACAAAATATGAATGTAAGTTCATAAACTGTGAAAACAAAATCAACAATGCAATATTCAGTGTTGACAGCTAGATTTTTTCGTGGACATGTTCCATAAATATTGATGTTAAAGATTTCTTTCTTTGTGAAGAAATGTTTAGAATTAAGTTCATGAATCCAGATGGATCTCTATTACAATCCCCAAAGAGGGCACTTTAAGTTGATGATTACTTCTTTTTGTAGAAATCTTTATTTATACTTGAATCACTAGTTTATTTTTCAACAAGTTTTTAGTTGTTTTTTTTATATCTTTTTTCCAAATAGTTCAAGAAAGACCACTACAAAAGAGCTATATTTCGCACTATTATACAATTTAATAAATCAGAAACTGATGACATAGTGCTGTATTTTACTTCTTTATCTCTTTTTTTTCAACCAAAAATGCTTTGCTCTGATTAGGGGGTACTTGAATTAAAAAAATTGTCACAGGGGGTACATTACTGAAAAAAGGTTGAGAACCACTGCATTAAAGTGTACCTAATGTTGTGGGTGTTTCAATATGACATAAACAGCATCATCACAAACATATTTTTTTCCATAACATATAATATGAAACTTCTAGGAATAATGCAGGAAAGATGTTGTTATTGAGTGTAACCCTGATCTCCTTTTTTGCACTGCCATCCGCAGGATCTGTCTGAGGTACTTACAGTTTGTTTAACCACTTAAGCCAAAACATATTTTTTATAGATATGTATGTTTAAATATGCATCTTATTGTTGGTTTTATTTGTGTTGTGGTGCTTTTCTTCTACCCTCAGTCTGGTCCTGCTGGTGGTCCTCAACTTGATGCTCTTCTACAAGCTGTGGATGCTGGAGTACTCTGCACAGTCCTTAACCACTTGGCAAGGTGTGCGGCTACATGAAAGGTTTGCACGCACTGACACACACAGACGCACACACAATGTGTGTAACTAATGTAGACATTCAGCTTGCTTTGTAGGCCCGCAGGGGCCCTTTAAGGGTGCATCCGTCACACAAATGAACACCTTTCAACTTACCCTTCAATAGGGGTCACGCTTGGGTGTTGCCGCCTCGTAATTGCTTTTATTTTTGGTTTGTGTCGCCAGCAAACTTCCCCAAACACAAATGGAGTGGGCCCAGCTCCTGGAGGCGCAGCAGCGTTACCATGACGGCGAGCTGCAGAAGTGGCGGGAGATAATCAAGTCGTCTGTGGTGCTGCTCGACCAGGTACTCACACATCCAATATTATTGTATTTTTCAAGCATTTTAAATATAGTTTATTGGATATGTGTGGATCCTGGAATTTAAGCTGTTCGAAAGTTGAAAATGTTGTTAGTAATGGGAAAACATAATTGTGTGTGTTTGTAGCTCTAAAGCAAATGAGCTATCTTGGTCCACATCTGAATGTGAGGATCTAAGAAGCACTATTAGGTACTTTGGCTTTTCAGTACAGTGGAACCTTGATTCACGTTTTTGAACATGATTCGTAAACTGAAACGTCTGTACAGTGAAGCAGAGTTCTGGATAACAATTGATGTTATCATAAATAATTGGTTTTATATAAAAAAAAAATATATATATACACACACACACACCTGTGTTGGCCCTGTGACGAGGTGGCAACTGGCAGCTAGGTTAGGCTCCAGCCGCCCACGACTCAAAAGCATACTTGCCAACCTTGAGACCTCCGATTTCGGGAGGTAGGGAGGTGGGAGGCGTGGTTAAGAGAGGAGAGGGAAAATTGAGTTTGAGACCCCTGCCGTAGATGTCATTGTCACATATGCATGTAGATGGCAGTATTGTCCTGTTTAGAAGTGTCACAACATTGCTGTTTACGGCAGGCAAACTGCTTTATGGTAGACGAAAACGTGACTGCAGTTGTTGTATGTTGTTACCGCACTGGGAGGACGTTAATGAAACTGCCTAACAATAAACCCACATAAGAAAACCAAGAACTCGCCCTCGATCATTTGACAGTTATAACGTCATTGGGCAGACACGCTGTTTATATTGTGGGAAAGCGGACGTGAAAACAGGCTGTCCTCACTCAGGTCCGCATGGAGCTGTAGGGGGCGTGGCCTCCAGTTCCGCCGGAATTTCGGGAGATTTTCGGGAGAGAATTTGTTTTCGGGTGAGGCGCTGAATTTCGGGAGTGTCCCGGAAAATCCGGGAGGGTTGGCAAGTATGCTCAAAAGGGACATGCGGTAGAAAATGGATTATTGGATATATATCTATATATACAGACACACACACACACAATAATATATATATATATATATATATATATACATATATATATATATATATGTTCTATATATGTATGTATAAGACCTCCAAATTCGGGAGATGGGGAAGTATTCATATATATACATATACACACATATATATATATATATATATATATATATATATATATATATATATATATATATATGAATACTTCCCCATCTCCCGAATTTGGAGGTCTCAAGGTTGGCAAGTTTGATCAACGCCGCAACCTGACGTTAAATAAACGTTGTCGAAAAGCATGTTGTTTCAAGGTTGTATTTGGGTTGTAGAACTTTGGTTGGGAAATGACCACATTTCAACGGTCAAATTAACATCAGATCCTAACATTGATCAAACGTCGTCACAAAGCTTGTTGTTTCAACGTTGTCTTTGAGTTGCTCAACCACAGGACCTCATTCAACAAGCTCTCAACGTCGTGTTAATGTCTTGTGACTGCAACGTGTTGCAACCCACCCCCGGTTCCAGTGTACATAAACATTTATCCTTTATCCTCGATCAGATGAAAGACTCTTTACTCAACCTCCAGCTAGGCATCGGCTTGAGGGACTTCAGCTCGGAGAGCGACGACAAGACGAGTCACGACCACTGATCCCGCCACCGCCACAAAAGGCCGAGAGGGCATGCTGTGCAATATTGGACCACTTTTTTTTTTTGTTTCTTTGTATTACAAGTCTGTGTGCAGGGAGCCAGAGACCAGGGAAGAGCTGGTCCGGGAACAGTCGTGAAAGGCTAGGAAGCGTCACTGAGGTGTTGTGGGGCACTGCCCCCACCCCCCAACCCGACACCCACCCTACTGTAAGCCATGTATCCTCCTTAGGCAGGGAGAAGAAACTACTGCATGCATTTAGAGCACTTACAGTAAGTCCCCTCAGTGTTCATGTGGTTCCAGTCTGTGCGTGTACAACAACAAAAAACCCAGAAGAGGACATTTGGAGGTTTCTACTCTCTCTTGACTGTTCCAAATGGTCCCCCTAGAGGTCCTCGCTGCAGCGTCTCCTTGCAGTACGCTAGTGGTCTTCTTGTCAGGGCTGGTTCCCCGACCACACAATCTGCTTTCATAGCAGAATGTAGAAATAGAATGTATAGAATAACCACTTTCAATAAGGGACACTGCAGCCAGACTCGTAGAGGGACGTCTTCGTACGTGTTTTATTACTAAACTGTGACTATATCGCTTTAGAAGTGTTTTCGATTAGAAAGATTATATTTGAAATATGAGTATTTCATGATTTAATATATATATATTTCAAAATATATGAGCATTACCTATATTTATTGTTCATTTATGTACATAAGAAATGACCGGAGCTCTCGAGCTGTTGAAGAATTTCTAAGAAAAAAAGTTTTCTTCTTTCAAAAACAAAAAATAAATAAATAAATGCATGCCAGATATGTCTGTGACATGTCCAGTGTGCAAGTACGAGTCTGCTTTTGTGCGATTATATTCGCACGTGTGTGTGTGGGTGTGTGTGTGTACGAATCTGTGTGTGAGTGAGTGCACGTGTGTGTGCTGTAAAGTGTGACATTTTTATCATTCCACACCTTTTTTTTTTTTAGTGTTCCGTTTCTGGTTCTTGCAGCCAGACTGCCTTTTTTTTTTTATATGTATGCATTAAGGTGCAGCTTTGCTTTTAGCCCCATTCAGAACAACTTTTACAATCTCAAAATTTTTAATCAAATGTTTTTTGGGGGGAAAAACTGCATAAATTGCCGCAATCAGTGGTCATTTTTGTAAATCACACAGGAAGCAAATGGAGATGAAAAAGGTTTTAAGTCACGAGCAGGGGAGAAGCAAGAGAGCTTTGCTGCCTCACGCAGCAGAGAAAGGACAGGGAGAGTCGGTAGGGATGCAATCAGGAAAAAAAAAAAAGTTTTTTAATTTTTTTTAACGGGATTTTTTTCAACACACAGTCCTAATGTTACAAGAAAAGCAACGTGTAGTTCAACACAAATAAAGTGGTCAGTAGGCTGAAGAAATTGATTGTTGCAAGTAAAAAAATGTTTAATGTTTAAAAGTGGAAATTCTCAGTGAAAATGTGACAGTAATAATACCAAAAGACAAACTCAGAAATGTACTTTCTATGTGACCAAAAATGTTGCATTAGCATGTAACATGCCAAATTTACTTTAACAAAATAAAAATAAAAAGTGGTAATTTTATATGGAAGATGGTAAGAACACAAAAAGACAATCAGCAAGTGTCTCCAAATGTGACCGAAACATGTTTACATTGTCTGAGAATAAAGTTGTAAACTTGCAAGAGAAAATGAGTAATTCTACAAAACTTAGGTGGTAATTTTGTTTGGAAAATTTGACAGGAAAAATGGAACAAAAAAAAAGACACATTGGACAAATTGCTCCAAAATTGAGCAAAATTAAATACATTTTACCAGAATAAAGTTGTAATATTACAATAAAAAAAACTTTATTTTATGAAAATGTAGTAGTCAATTTATGTGAATTTGATGTTGGGATCAATGAAAGACAAACTAAGCAAATTGCTCCAAATGTAACCAAAACGTTTTGGGGGGAAAAAGGTGGTAATTTT
>NC_084628.1:13491686-13506686 GCF_033978795.1 Nerophis ophidion
TAGAACATTATTCAGTGATTTAAAAGCATTTGTAAAACATTGTTTGAAAACACCTGTGTAGTGAAGTGAATTATATTTATATAGCGCTTTTCTCTAGTGACTCAAAGTGCTTTACATTGTGAAACCCAATATCTAAGTTACATTTAAACCAGTGTGGGTGGCACTGGGAGCAGGTGGGTAAAGTGTCTTGCCCAAGGACACAACGGCAGTGACTAGGATGGCGGAAGCGGGAATCAAACCCGCAACCCTCAAGTTGCTGGCACGGCCACTCTACCAACCGAGCTATACCGCCCCGTGTAATCAGATCAACATCTGTTTCTGTGGTTTTAATGGTTTACAATGTACTGATGTTTTTAAAGATCAACTGAAATTAAACCAACATTGCTTCAAGTTGGAAAATAAAAAGTTGATCAATTGGAAATCGTGAGTTGTCCGTGGGTCCTTTTTGGAGTAGAAGGGTGGAACTTAAATATTGTGGGAGGTTTTTAGAGCGTTTTATCGATGGAATAGATTGTGTTTCAATTAATTGCTATGCGAGCTGCCTCTTACTAGCAGTTTTTTTTTGTTTTTTTTACTAGAATGCACAAAAAAGGGAAAGACTTGTGTTATTGTGTCATGAGGATTGTGGAAGATCGGCAAATTTACCACATTTAAACATACGTTTCGGATCTCTTTTTAAAGGAGTGACCATCTATAATCCTTATGTAAGGCACATGTTTATTTTCATGCATTCTAATTTGTAAAATACAGCAAGTAAGAGGCGGCTAACGAAGACGCTAATAGAAGTACGCTATTGCGGCCAATAAGACTTTAAAAAAAAATATCCAAAAACCTCCCGCAATTCTCCATTTACATCACGAGAGCTGAGTATTAACAAAGTATTAGCAATGTTGTTGTTACCAGCGCTAACGCAGACAAACGATTTTTAGCGCTGCTGTAATCACAGAAAGCTAGCTTGCTTATGCTGCTATTCACACACAATACTGAGCTGCTGTTGCTGCATCGCCTTTACGTTGGTAAATCCATCTCACCTGCACAGTAGAGGGCTGTGGCCATAAATCAAGATCTCATTCAACTTATACTTGGAAATGGCGCGAGAGACGGGTTTGCAGCACTTTTTTTTTTTTTCAACCTACGGGAGAATTACAATTACTTCTTTATTTAAACTACAAGTTATAAATATCAAAGTGAGAGCAGACATTGTACAGTAAGTGATTGTTCGATCATGTTTGCAGTCTTTTTAACATTTGTAGTAATAATGCTGCAAGAGGCTTATTTATGATGCAAACGATGTGATGAGTCTGTGAATGTATGCTTAAAATGAGCAAAATACATAAATATGACATGTTGTTGAATTTTACATCACATATATACTTGCAGCGTGTTTATACAATATTGATGGAGACTTTTGGATGTTTTTAGAGCGCTTTATATGTAACATGGTCAATTCCATCCATCTTCTTCCGCTTATCCGAGGTCGGGTCGCGGGGGCAGCAGCCTAAGCAGGGAAACCCAGTCTTTCCTCTCCCCAGCCACTTCGTCCAGCTCTTCCCGGATGATCCCGAGGCGTTCCCAGGCCATCCGGGAGACATAGTCCGCCCAATGTGTCCTGGGTCTTCTCCGTGGCCTACTACCGGTCGGACGTGCCCTAAACACCTCCCTAGGGAGGCATTCGAGTGGCATCCTGACCAGATACCCAAACTACTTCATCTGGCTCCTCTTGATGTAGAGGAGCAGCGGCTTTACTTTGAGCTTCCCCCGGATGACAGGGTGAGAATCTCTATCTCTAAGGGAGAGCCCCGCCACCTGGCGGAGGAAACTAATTTCGGCCGCTTTTACTCATTTCGGTCATAACCCATAGCTCGTGACCATAGGTGAGGATGGGAACGTAGATCGACCGGTAAATTGAGAGCTTTGCCTTCCGGCTCAGCTCCTTCTTCACCACAACAGATCGATACAGTATCCGCATTACTGAAGACACCGCACCGATTCGCCTGTCAATCTCACGATCCACTCTTCCCTCACACGTGAACAAGAGTCTGAGGAGGCAATTGAACTCCTCCACTTGGGGCAGGGTTTGTTTTTTTTTATTAAGGAACATATAAGCAGAATAGAGCGACTCACATTGGCTCCATTGTTAGCTGACTTTTGCTAGTGTTTATTTACGAGTTAGAATGCATTAAAAAAAAGAAGTGTTCTTGTCTTACATAATTGTGAATAAGCAGATTATTTATTTTTTTTAAAGGGAACATATAGACCAGGGGTGTCCAAACTTATTCCACTGAGGGCCACACGGAAAAATTAAACCATGCGGGGGCTGTTTTGATATTTTTTCATTTTCAAACCATAACAAAATATATGAATTATTTGTTTACCTTTAGGACTCCCAGGGACCATAGATGTTCTCAGTCATTAACATGTAAAAAATAAGTCAAATTATTATTTTCATTTTTTTATGTACGCTTACAGTACATATATAACTTCAGGTTGATATAAAAAGTTTAAAAAAAAAAAAAGGATTTATGCCTTTTCTTTTAAAGACAACTTTGGTTTTTATTTAATATTTGTAAAACTGAAATATGCAGTATTTCCCCCATTGCCCAAAACATTCAGAAAGCAATGTTTGATCTGAAGTATTTGGAGCCCTAAAAAGATCAATAATGCAGGACACCATTGATTTAAATGTTTTATTTCTCAGTAATCACAGTGGAAAAAATAAAAAATCCCACTAAATATATTTGGGATCCAAAAGGTCCCCCACTCATAAAGTGATACATTTTTATTATTTGTTTTACTTTCTACACTTAAGTTACGAGATCAACTTCAGATATATCTGTCTATTTTACATTTGAACTATTTTGTTGGTTTTATGCTCTTTTGTCAAAGAAAACACTTTTTTTTATGGCAACCCCACACTATATGCACATAATATTTTCCACATAAAACATAAAGTGAAATATTTTAAGTAATTGGAGCCTTAAATAGGTCAATAATTCACTATATTAAAAAAAAAACGTTTTATTTATTTTTTTTTTTTTAGCATTGGTAATAAGAGCCAAATAAAAGACAAATGAAAAACAAACAGCCTGCATGGCAGCTTTGTGTCAACATTGCAACTTTTTTCTGTTAGATTTCACCTTATTCTACTTTTTTTAGTGTTTTATTTATTTTTGCAATAACATTTCCAGAATGTGTGGCGGGCCCCTAAACAATTAGCTGCGGGCCGCAAATGGCCCCCGGGCCGCACTCTGGACACAGCTAATATAGGCGGGATAGAGCGACTTTCATTGGCTCCATTGTTAGCTGACTTTTTGCTAGTGTTTATTTTCGAGTTAGAATGCTTTTAAAAAAGACGTGTTCTTGTCTTTCATAAGAATTGTGAATAAGCAGATTTTTTTTTTTTTTTAAAGGGAACATCGGCGGAACAGAGCAGCTCACATTGGCTTCATTGTTAGCTGACTTTTGCTAGTGTTTATTTACGAGTTAGAATGCATACAAAAAGAAAGACAGGTGTCCTTGTCTTACATAAGAATTGGTAATGATAAGCAGATTCTTTTTTTTTTTTAAAGGGAATATAGGCGGGATAGAGCGACTTTCATTGGCTCCATTGTTAGCTGACTTTTTGCTAGAGTTTATTTTCGAGTTAGAATGCTTTTAAAAAAGACGTGTTCTTGTCCTTCATAAGAATTGTGAATAAGCAGATTTTTTTTTTAAAGGAAACCTAGGCGGAATAGAGCAACTCACATTGGCTTCATTGTTAGCTGACTTTTGCTAGTGTTTATTTACGAGTTGGAATGCATACAAAAAGAAAGACAGGTGTCCTTGTCTTACATAAGAATTGGTAATGATAAGCGGATTTTTTTTTTTTTTTAAAGAATATAGGCGGAATAGAGCGACTCACATTGGCTCCATTGTTAGCTGACTTTTGCTAGTGTTTATTTACGAGTTACAATGCATCAAAAAGAAAGACGTGTTCTTGTCAAACATAAGAGTTGTGAATGATAAGCAGATTCTTTTTTTTTTAAAAAGGGAATATAGGCGGGATAGAGCGACTTTCATTGGCTCCATTGTTAGCTGAATTTTTGCTAGTGTTTATTTTCGAGTTAGAATGCTTTTAAAAAAGACGTGTTCTTGTCTTTCATAAGAATTGTGAATAAGCAGATTTTTTTTTTTTAAAGGGAACATTTAGGCGGAACAGAGCAACTCACATTGGCTTCATTGTTAGCTGACTTTTGCTAGTGTTTATTTACAAGTTAGAATGCATACAAAAAGAAAGACGTGTGTCCTTGTCTTACATAAGAATTGGTAATGATAAGCAGATTCTTTTTTTTTTTTAAAGGGAATATAGGCGGGATAGAGCGACTTTCATTGGCTACATTGTTAGCTGACTTTTTGCTAGAGTTTATTTTCGAGTTAGAATGCTTTTAAAAAAGACGTGTTCTTGTCCTTCATAAGAATTGTGAATAAGCAGATTTTTTTTTAAAGGAAACCTAGGCGGAATAGAGCAACTCACATTGGCTTCATTGTTAGCTGACTTTTGCTAGTGTTTATTTACGAGTTAGAATGCATACAAAAAGAAAGACAGGTGTCCTTGTCTTACATAAGAATTGGTAATGATAAGCGGATTTTTTTTTTTTTTAAAGAATATAGGCGGAATAGAGCGACTCACATTGGCTCCATTGTTAGCTGACTTTTGCTAGTGTTTATTTACGAGTTACAATGCATCAAAAAGAAAGACGTGTTCTTGTCAAACATAAGAGTTGTGAATGATAAGCAGATTTTTTTTTTTAAAGAGAACATATTGGCGGAATAGAGCAACTCACATTGGCTCCATTTTTAGCTGACTTTTGCTCGTGTTAATTTACGAGTTAGAATACATACATGTGTAATGATGACGTGTACGCAAGATGTCACGGGTTTTTAGGAAGTATGAGAGCTGCGCACACACACAGCTAAAAGTTGTCTGCTTTAACGGCATAATTACAGTTTTTTTGGACATCTGTGTTGCTGAATCTTTTGCAATTTGTTCAATTATTATTGGAGAAGTCACAGTAGAAAGATGGAGTTGGGAAACTTTAGCCTTTAGCCACACAAACACAAGGTGATTCCTTGTTTAAAATTCCTGGAGGTGAAACTTTACTATGGATCAGAGCGTGGTCAAGCGAACATGGATCCTACCGAATGTCAACCGGCAGGTTTCGGTGAGAAAATTGTGTTAAAAAGTCAGTTCTTACCGGAGAAAAGCTGAGCTTGTGCCGTCCATAGCTGCCGTCGACTCCCCTGAGACACTGCGCGTCAAGACACCCGTGGAGACACCCTTCCGACTATCAGGTACTGTTAAACTCACTAAAACACCAGCAACACAATAGAAAGATAAGGGATTTTCCATAATTATCCTAGTAAATGTGTCTAAAAACATCTGAATCCGTCCCAATGCAATCGCGTTTTTTTTTTAACTTTTTTTTGTTGTTGTTGTTTCTCTAGTCCGTCGCTATCAATATCCTCAAACAGGAATATTTCATCCTCGCTCAAATCAATGGGGAAATTGTCGTTTTCTCGGTCCGAATAGCACTTTTTGTTGGAGGCTCCCATTAAAAACAATGTGAATGTGTGAGGAGCCATCAAACATGTGACGTCACCGTCTGCGACTTCCGGTAGAGGCAGGGCTTTTCTTTTAGCACCGAAAGTTGCAAACTTTATCGTGGATGTTCTCTACTAAATCCTTTCAGCAAAAATATGGCAATATCGCGAAATGATCAAGCATGACACATAGAATGGACCTGATATCCCCGTTTCAAATAAGAAAATCTCATTTTCAGTAGCCCTTTAAGTTTTGTAATGGCCACAGTTTGACTTTGGAACAGGTTATTTCCATTGTCAGGGGGAATATAGCAAATTTAGAGTGGAATCGTTTTAAGAAATGTCTTGTGAACATGCAGAGAAGCTTCCAGATGCAAACAATTAAAGACAACAGTGAAGGATGTGACCTATTAAGTTTAGTTGAATCCAGGTGCTGACTTTTATTTGCACATTCACTCTGCTTGTGTCCTTTTTTTATTTTGTCCTGCAGCCTTATCTGTTTTTCTTTTCTTTTTTTTCTCTTTTTTCTTTTTTTTTTTTTTTTTTACAGAGTGAGCCCTCCCCCTCAAGTATTCCACTCTCTCCCCCCCCATCAGTGAGGGAGATGGGTGAGGTCGCAGTGTCTGGAATGAATCAAGAGGGGGGATGGGGAGGGCCAGACACCCCCATCCGCTTCTTGCGGTCCAATCCTGGCCGAGGTGGGCTGCGCTCAGGCCGGCCTGAAAGCCTGTCTCAGTGCGTGGAGCGTGGCGGAGGGCGGGGCTCCTTGGCACCGTTTGACAGCTGCAAAAATAGAAAATGTATCGCTGGTGATGAGGGGAAGCATGCCGCTCCAAGCTTCAACACATCGTTGAGATTGAAAAAAAAAAAAACGCTCTTTTTTTTTTTTTTTTAAACAAAAAATAAATAAATAAATAAAAATAGTGGATGTTGCCTTCCACCAGGAGCATGCACCGCGCCTTCTCCTTCCCGGTGACGGTGGAGCGCAGCCGGACGAAAGAGCGCCTGGAGGCCAGTCTGGCCGGCCTGTGTGAGCTGGAGCTCCGCAAGCAGCGACAGGAAGGTCTGGTGCTCGGGGCGCTGGCTCTGGGGGACCCTCGGCCCAAACAGCAGCAGGAGCCCCCCGCCTCAGGAGGGGATGCGTCCTGGTTCAGCAGCTGGGGTCAAGAAAACCTGACACTAAGGCGCCAGCTGGTAACAACTTTGATTTATTTCTTCTTTCTTTTCTTCCCTAAACACTTTTGCATGTGCTTTTCCCAAAAAAAAAAAAAAAAAAAAAAAAAAGCTGCTTAATCCGCTTGGCTACTTTTTTGCCTTTTGTGCAGAAGTGACCCTTTTCTGGGGAAAAAAAAAAAAAGTTACTCAAGTTGATTAATAGGCTCTCTGTTGGGTTTATGCCTGTGGGCGAGCAGATCAGGCATTGCAGCCGTTTGGAGAACCAGAGCGACCATTTAATGGCCCATTGTTCCCGCTCATCATGCACTTTTGTGCCTTTTTACTGCCTTACAAGCTCGCACTTATTGCAGCTTTCTCCACGTCATAAACACATCAGTGATTCCTTTATTAAGTGCTCTCCATGTCACGACAATATTGATTAGGTGTTTTTTTTTCAAGTAGAGGATAGACCAAAGTTTACAGCAGCAAAGCGAGGATTACGAGCAGGAACTTGAACGCAGCACGCAGCATCACTTTTTACTGTACATACTGTAGCCTCGGAATTGTATATTTAATTCATCTTTGCTCGTGCGTGACAATGGGGACTGGAAACTCCACCAAAAAATTATTTTATATAAAAATAAAATATGATCAAATAAATAGACCGCCTCCCTCTGTCCTCCTCCCCCCTCAAGCAGGAGGTCCTAACAATAGATGCATGTGGACCAGAATACTAATGATGCCTGGTGGCCTTGAACACGGCTCACTGGCCACAACATTAGGTACACATGTCTGCCAATAGGCAAGATGTTTGGACTCAAGCCAAAATGGAATCATTAGAACGTTCTCAGAGGACATATAAACATCTCCATCTTTAATGTTAATATATTTTGTGTAGGATATTTTTTCTTTTCTTTTCTTTCTTTTCTTAGTTTATTTCGAACATGACATACATACAAAATTATACATGAGGTAATTTCGTCATTTCGCAACACCCAACACATCATGTCCGAAAAGGAGTAGGAAGAAGCAAAGCTTATTTAATCCTGCCCCTTTTCAACTTCAGAGCGCCCACAAATATATACATTTATTAACTGACCTTCTTTACAGCAAAATATCAAAATAGCAAAATGACATCTGTAACACAGCAGTTTTGTAACATCCATCCATCCATTTTCTACCGCTTATTCCCTTTCGGGGTCACGGGGGGCGCTGGCGCCTATCTCAGCTACAATCGGGCGGAAGGCGGAGTACACCCTGGACAAGTCGCCACCTCATCACAGGGCCAACACAGATAGACAGACAACACTCACACACTAGGGCCAATTTAGTGTTGCCAATCAACTTATCCCCAGGTGCATGTCTTTGGAGGTGGGAGGAAGCCGGAGTACCCGGAGGGAACCCACTCATTCACGGGGAGAACATGCAAACTCCACACAGAAAGATACCGAGCCTGGATTTGAACCCAGGACTGCAGGAACTTCGTATTGTGAGGCAGACGCACTAACCCCTCTTCCACCGTGAAGCCCAGTTTTGTAACATGTACTACTTAATTATTTCAATCATTAACATACTAAGATAAAGAATATCTTCTTTTCAATACGTTTGAAAGTGTTTCTCATAATACTTCTTCTTAGTACTTTGTAAGCACTATCAATTTGAACATCCTCTTAAACTGATCATATCAGTACAATGTTTAACTTTTTTACTTAATCCATTCCATAATTTAATTCCACATACTGATATGCTAAAAGTTTTAAGTGTTGTACGGGCATACAAATGTTTTAAGTTAGATTTTCCTCTAAGGTTATATTTCTCCTCTTTAGTTGAGAAGAATTGTTGTACATTCTTTGGTAGCAGGTTATAATTTACTTTGTACATCAATTTAGCTGTTTGCGATTTTATCAAGTCATCGAGCTTTAATATTTTTGACTCAATAAATAAAGGGTTTGTATGTTCTCTATATCCAACATTGTGTATTATTCTAATCTATCTTTTTTGTAACACAGTTAACGAATGTAGCGCACATTTGTGGTTGTTTCCCCATATTTCTGCACAATAACACAGATATGGTAACACTAGCAAGCAGTAGAGAATATAAAGTGATTCTTGGCCCAGGACGTATTTTGCTTTATTCATTATTGGAATTTTTTTGCCACCTTATGTTGTATGTTTTGTATATGAGCTTTCCAGTTCATTTTTTTCTTGTTAAAGAGTGTAGTTTACTGCTTTCACCACTAGTTGGAGCCACCGCTAGACTCCAATTCGTGTTGAGTGCATCTTCGTGTAAACTTGATGCACTTATTATCCCCTTTTCAATCCTTCATTGATTTTAAAGATAATGATTTAACTGCCATGCAAGTGTAAAAAGAAGGTAACCACTTTTGTTCGAATAGCACAGTGCTTCTCAATTATTTTCTGTCACGGCCCGCCTCGGGAAATTTTTTTTAAAATTGTGCCCCCTCCCACTATCTGCCGCAATTATAAATAGTATAATTTGTTTATAAAACTGTTAAGTACGCCTCTGCATAACATTGATTTTTTATAAACATTCAAGGAAACCAAAAATAAAGTAAAATAGATCAACTTACAGCGAAGAATAACATAATAAAAACAGTTTTAGTCTGTAACAGAAAATATTTAAAACTGGATTAATTTGCCTCCTCAAACATGTCAAAAAGAGAAATTAAAACACGCTAATTACATGATGTATAATATTTTATCTGTTTTTATGTTCAAAATAAACTGAAACTGTAACTACCATAACTATAATTTTTGTTTTCAAATCAAATGTGTGTATATGTATTCATATGCATGCAGATATGCATCTGTGTGGATACATATACATATACACAGATACATCTGTCATCTCTATCTTTTTTTTTTACTATTTATACTACCATATTGTATATGCACCTTAGGAGAAGCTGCTCCAATTTCGTTGTTCTTTGAACCTGTTCATTGCAATAATGACAATAAAACTCTATTCTATTCTATTCTAAATTGTGGAAGTCACATCATTGGCTACAATGGGCACATTTTGTAGTGCACAGCTTTTCAAAGCGGGGTTTGAAGCATGATACAAATAAAGTACTGTATTTACCAGATTATAAGCCGCACCCACCAAATTTTAGAAGAAAACTATAGTTTTCCGTGTATTAGCTACACCGGACAATAAGACAGATATATACGTTTCGAAATGAGTTATTTACACAGCAATATTCTGTAAATGTTTATTTACGTACCTTAAGTGTTACCAAACGGTGCCTGTAACATGGCAGTAAAACAGCTGCTCAAACAAAACAGAAGTTATCGTCATGGACCCACTTTGCTGTGGAAGCAAGCTCTTCAATCAGCTGAACAGACTCAATAACTCCACGCAGACATCTTAGTGGGTTTAATGAGGAATTTGTCAAACTGGAGCAATATGAAAAGAATGGCGTAAGTTTTTATATTACTAACACAGACACTCGTAAACTTGTTAGCATATTAGGTAATGCTAACGATGCTAGCGTCTTTTCATTACAATTGCACATACAAATATGCATGAAAACACTCCTACAGACATCACACATGGGACGGTTTATAAATGTTATGAGTAAAAACGTTATGGACCATTAGAACGGTGGTTCACAAATAGGGGTATGCGTACCCCTGGGGGTACTTGTAGGCATGCCAAGTGGTACGTGAGATTTATTTTAAATATTCTAAAAATAGCAACGATTCAAAAATCTTTTATAAATATCTTTATTGAATAATACTTTAACAAAATATGAATGTAAGTTCATAAACTGTGAAAAGAAATGCAACAATGCAATATTCATTTTTGTGGACATGTTCCATAAATATTGTTTATGTTTAAAATATTCTTTTTGTGTGAAGAAATGTTTAGAATTAAGTTCATGAATCCAGATGGATCTCTATTACAATCCCCAAAGAGGGTACTTTTAGTTGATTACTTCTATATGTAGAAATATTTATTTATAATTAAATCACTTGTTTATTTTTCAACAAGTTTTTTGTTATTTTTATATCTTTTTTCCAAATAGTTCAAGAAAGACCACTACAAATGAGCAATATTTGGCACTGTTATACAATTTAATAAATCAGAAACTGATGACATAGTGCTATATTTTACTTCTTTATCTCTTTTTTTCAACCAAAAATGTTTTGCTCTGATCAGGGGGTACTTGAGTTAAAAAAAATGTTCACAGGGGGTACATCACGGAAAAAAGGTTGAGAACCACCGCATTAGAAGACGAAACGGCACTTCTACTTAGTTGTTGAAAGCACTAAATGGAAGGACACTGCAGCAAGTGAGAAAATCCCTCCAAAAGATGGCGCCGCAGCAAAAACAATAAAACACCCTTTTAGTGTTTTTGCTTTTTTTAAATTATGTTTATGGCCATCAGTGGAAAAAAATCTATACATTAGCCATTCTTTTTTATAAGCCGCAGGAAAAAAGTAGTCCGGGTCACTTGCGACATTGCAGCTCAGGCCCACTATTTGAGAATAGCTGGTATAGTGTCAACACAATCAAACATGCAATCTTAACTTGAATAACAAAAGAGAAGAGCAAAAGGGAGACTTTTTGTTGATTTCCCTCACTTTTGTCACATTATCAACATCCATGCAAGTGTAAAAGTAATTTAACCAAAGTTGATAGTGTAGCGTAAACACTAGGGTCTTAACTTGGGCAGCACGGTGGAACAGTGGGTAGTGCATCTACCTCACAATACGAAGGTCCTGAGTAGTCCTGGGTTCAATCGCGGGCTCGGGTTCTTTCTGTGTGGAGTTTGCATGTTCTCCCCGGGACTCCATGGGTTCCCTCCGGGTACTCCGGCTTCGTTCCACCTCCAAAAACATGCACCTGGGGGATAGATTGATTGGCAACACTAAATTTAAATCTAGTGTGTGAATGTTGTCTGTCTTGGGTTGGCCCTGCGATGAAGTGGGGACTTGTTCAGGGTGTACACCACCTTCTGCCTGAATGCAGCTGAGATAGGCTTTAGCAACCCCAAAAAGGACAATTGGTTGTGGGAAAAAAAATAGTACTTGGGCTTAACTTTTTTTTTTTTTTTTTTTTTTTTTTTTTAATTAATCAGTCCAGCAAAATAATACCATAACATAATTCCAATTCCGAAACCAACATTCAGAATAGCAATCAACAGAGTAATTGAGGACACACAAACATGACACAAAACAATCCATCTTATTGGGTATAATTTCGGGTTACAAGGCAAATGAAAAATACCAACAGTATCAATATTAAGAATTCAAACATAGCAGTGATTAGAAATCCCTCATTTACGTGATCATCACAGCCATTTATTTAAAAAAAAGAAAAAAAAAAGTTTAAATTAATAATCAGAGTAGTATCTTTAATGATAAAAGTGTTGTTTTGAAATGTTGCCTTGGTGTGAAAAGAACCCAACCACTCGTTAATGACAATTGTAACAACAATAATAATAATAGATTCGATTTATAATTATATGTTGTGTTTTCCAGTTCCACCTATGTTAGGTACCTTCCTTCGTGGGGCGGTATAGCTCGGTTGGTAGAGTGGCCGTGTCAGCAACTTGAGGGTTGCAGGTTCGATTCCCGCTTGTACCATCCTAGTTACTGCCGTTGTGTCCTTGGGCAAGACACTTTACCCACCTGCTCCCAGTGCCACCCACACTGGTTTAAATGTAACTTAGATATTGGGTGTCACCATGTAAAGCGCTTTGTCACTTGAGAAAAGCGCTATATAAATATAAGTCACTTCACTTCACTTCTTGTGTCACATCAATAAGCCAAGTGCCAGAATGCTAACATCTTGAGTGATGTCTAGTTTAGTTTCAGGATTCTATGGTTATCACATTTTCTCCAGCTGTTGTGGCATCGCATTGGGGAAAAACACACAAACCTAAATGCAAAGACTTCCGCAATAGTAAAGGATCATTTCTGGTTTTCTGGTTATCGCCTCACTTTCCTTGTCAATTGTTGTCAAGTGGCGCTCAAGAGGAACCAAAGTGAGTCATACTGAGGTCTCGTGTGACATCGTGCATGCATGAAATCCAAGGTTTTGAAGAGCTTCATAGGCTATATTTTTTCCAGAAAATTCTCAATTTCATAACCTTAGGAGAATATAAAGAAAAAACTAAAAGCGTGTCAGGTGATGGAGGTTTTTAGGCCAACCAGAGTTCCATTTCATGTTTTATGGTTTTGATTGATTAATTGATACTTTTATTAGTAGATTGCACAGTTCAGTACAATTCACCACTAAATGGTAACACCCGAATAAGTTTTTCAACTTGTCCACGTTAATCAATTCATGGTACAAATATATACTATCAGCATAATACAGTCATCACACAAGTTAATCATCATAGTATATGCATTGAATTATTTACATTATTTATAATCCGATCAGTACTTCAGTCATCAACAATTGCATCAACTGAGAAATGGACATTGAAACAGTGTAGGTCTTATTTAGTAGGATATGTACAGCCAGCAGAGAACATAGTGAGTTCAGATAGCATAAAAGCAAGTGAATACATTAGAAGTACATTTCATTATTTACATTAGGTTATTTATAATCCGGGGAGATGGGATGTGAATGGAGGAGGGTATTAGTAAAGTTGCCTGGAGGTTAGCGCTACAATTGTCCTGTTATGGTAGAAAAAAAGAGAAAGCAAATGTGCGAGTCAAACTGAGGATTGTTTTTTGTTGCACATCATGTTTTTGAAGGACCTTTTAAGGCATATTAGTCCATATTTTCATGACATCACATGCCGCTTATAGGGTTCCAGCTCAGGTTCTATGGTTATCATCACAAGTTCCTCGTTGTCGGGTGGCGCTTAAGAGAAAAGCGAAGGTTGGTTGTGAGTCATACTGAGGTCTCGTGGGAGCATGCATGAAATCCAGGTTTTTAAGGACTTCAAAGGCGTGTTTTTTTTTCCTGAAAATTGGCCGTTCTTTACCCTCAAGCAAACAGAAAAAGCTAAAAGCGCATGCAGGAGGTGATCATGCATACTTGCCAACCTTGAGACCTTCGATTTCGGGAGGTGGGGGGGGGGGGGCGTGGTCGGGGGTGTGGCGAAGGAGTGGTTGGGGTACGGGTTTCATCAAATGTCTTTACTCATAGATGTCAAGAAATGCTGACATGTACAATCATTATCAGCCTTGATGATCATGTTAATTTTGAACACTTCCACACAAGTGAAAGCAATGCACAATTTGTCCACAGCCATACAGGTCACACCGATGGTGGCCGTATAAACACCAACACTGTCACAAACATGCACCCCACTGTGAACACACACCACACAAGAACAACAAACGCATTTCGGGAGAACATTAGCACTGCAACGCAACATAAACACAACAGAACCAATACCCATAACCCTTTGCAACACCAAATCTTCCGGGACGCTACACAACCCCCACCTAGCTGGGTTCGTTGAGAGTTGGTGTTGCAAAGGGTTCTGGGTATTGGTTTTGTTGTGTTTATGTTGTGTTGCGGTGCTAATGTTCTCCCGAAATGCGTTTGTTGTTCTTGTTTGGTGTAGGTTCACAGTGGGGTGCATGTTTGTGACAGTGTTGGTGTTGTTTATGCGGCCACCATCGGTGTGACCTGTGTGGCTACTGACTAAGTGTGCATTGCTTTCACTCGTGTCGATGTTTTCAAAATCAACATGATCATTAAAGCTGGTAATGATCGTACAGCGTGGCAGCATTTCCTGACATCTATGAGTAAGGACAATTAATGAAACCTGTCCAACGATAGAGTTCTTTATACAATGTATTATATAATCACGGTGGAGGAAGGGTTAATGAGTCTGCCTCACAATACGAAGGTCCTGCAGTCTTGGGTTCAATCCCAGGCTTGGGATCTTTCTGTGTGGAGTTTGCATGTTTTCCCCGTGAATGCGTGGGTTCCCTCCGGGTACTCCGGCTTCCTCCCACCTCCAAAGACATACACCTGGGGATAGGTTGATTGGCAACACTAAATTGGCCCTAGTGTGTGAATGTTGTCTGTCTATCTGTGTTGGCCCTGCGATGAGGTGGCGACTTGTCCAGGGTGTACCCCGCCTTCCGCCCGATTGTAGCTGAGATAGGCGCCAGCTCCCCCCGCGACCCCAAAAGGGAATAAGCGGTCGAAAATGGATGGATGGATGGATGGATAATCATTAATTGTGAGTGAATTATGGTGCTGAATATCCCCCAGGGTTCAATAAAGTACATTCCATTCAATTTTATGTACAGCAGATGGCAGTA
>NC_084628.1:13514186-13526686 GCF_033978795.1 Nerophis ophidion
ATGAATCTCTGCATTTGACCCATCACCCTTGTTCACCCCCTGGGAGGTGAGGGGAGCAGCAAGCAGCAGCGGTGGTCGCGCCCAGGAATCATTTATTCTGATTTAACCCCCCACTTCCAACCCTTGATGCTGAGTGCCAAGCAGGGAGATAATGGGTCCCATTTTTATAGTCTTTGGTATGACTCGGCCGGGGTTTGAATTCAGTTATATTGTATTATAGTCATATTATACATTGTCTCGAAGTATTTTCACGTGACAGTGAAATCCAAGCAGCCTACCATGCTATTTTTTCTTCTTTCTAAAAGTAGTTAGGCAAAGCAGCATGTCAAGCAGTGTCTTCAATAACAATGCAGTCGTTTTTCAACTTTTTAAATTTAGCAAGTAGTTCGGCAAGCAGCAAATCATGCATTGTCTGGAAGAAATAGGTTTTTCCCAGTGCGTTCCAAGCAGCATATGTAGTAGCAAAACAATGCATTGTGGGTCCTCCTATATTCTTTCTCTCCTTTCTGTTTTGTAAGCCAAAGCAGCATTTCATACAATGTCTTGAATAACAATGCATTTTGGGGCTTCTTTATTTTGTATCCTTCTTTCTAGGTTTAATTAGGCATGTCAGCATATCGTGCATTGTCTGGGGGAAAAAAATTAACTATTTTCGGACTCAAATCCAAGCAGCATGGATGCAATGTATTACTTACTCTTCCTTGCTTGTTTCCACAACATGAAGCCAGCCAGCCTTTCATCTACTCCTTCAGTAGTTAAATCATGTTATCCATGCATCACGCTGACATTGGTCTGCAGATTTGTGCAAATGTTCAGTCCAAGGTTTTCTTTTTCTTTCTGTCTTAGTTGCAAGCGACAGATTTTTCCTCTTCAATATGTGTAGCAGCCGTCTTTATTCACTGTCTTGAACAAAGACGCTACTTTCTGTGACAGAAACATTCAAGTCCTGCATACCTCATCTTCTTGACTTGTGCTGTTATTTGTCACAACGTTTCCTTTTAGGTCAAAATCAACTGTAATTTTGGAAAAACGGGACCGCTTTTCCAGGCTGTCGGAAATTCCATTAATTTAAAAAATATATATCTAGATTTTTGAATCGACTTGTTTAGACGGCAAAATAGTGACTCAACAGCGCTTCTGCTGATTAATAGAATAAAATAGAATAGAAAGTACTTTATTGATCCCTGGGGGAAATTCAGCACCACAGTTCGCTCCCAATAAACAATAATAATAATAAATAATATATGACATATATTATATATAATATATGAATAATTTAAATATATTCTACATTTAAGTGCAGTCAAGGAACATATGCATTATACAGTCAATGGCTGTTGGTATGAAGGATCTCCTGTGTCGTTCCGTGTTGCATTTAGGGAGTCTGAGCCTTCCACTGAACGTGCTCATTCTCTCCGCAAGGTCCGAGTGTAGTGGGTGGGAGATGTTGTCCATAATGGCTATGAGTTTTGCTAGACTTCTCCTCCCTGCCACCACCGCCAGAGTCCAGCTCCACTCCCACCACGTTACTGCCATTCTCTACCAACTTGTCCAGTCTGTTTGCGTCCCTCACTCTCAGCCCGCTGCCCCAGCAAGCCACGGCGTACAAGAAGGCACCCGACACCACCGACTCGTAGAACATCTTCAACATCTTTGTACAGATGTTGAAGGAACCTAGCCTCCTGAGGAAGTAGAGGCGGCTCTGTCCCTTCTTGTAGAGGACCTCAGCGTGTTTTGACCCATTCAGCTTGTTGTCGATGTGTACTCCGAGGTATTTATAATCCTCAACCATGTCCACATCGACCCCGCTGATGGAAACAGGGGTTGCCGGAGTACTCCTCCTCCTTCCCAGGTCCACAACCAGCTCCTTGGTCTTCGTCACATTGAGCTGGAGGTGGTTCTTTCCACACCATGTGACAAAGTCCTCCACCAGTGCCCTATAACACTGCTGAACCATGAACCCCACAAGGGTTGTATGGTATACCGGTACTACTACTATAGTACCGCGATACTAATGAATCATATTCAGTACTATACCACCTCTAAAAAGTACCGGGACCCGCCCACCTTCTCTTTAATGGGCATAACGACACGTCGTAACGTTGTTTCATTGCTGATTTTATGAGCAAAGGAGCATGTTCGTCAGCACACAATCAGATAAGGTGTGTAGACCGAAAAGGAAGAATGGACGCATTTTCGCCTAAAAACTAAAAATAAAGGTGAAGTTATAACACTGAAACGCCCTCAGGAAGAGGTGCTCTAAGACATGGATAGATAGCTAGCGGCTAACATCTAGCCGCAGTCTGCAGTGTTTTAGCTACTTCTAAATCACTAATCCTGGTCTCCATGGTGACAATAAAGTAAGTTTCTTACAAGTATCATCCCTGCCATACGAGCAATAGCTAAACATGCTTCACTACACACCGTAGCTCACCGGCGTCACAATGTAAACAAACGCCATCTACACTTAACCTCCACTGTAATGATATCAAGTACAAGAGTGTATCCAGTCGATACTATGATTATATCAATATTTTTTTACCATCGCAAAATCTTTTTTCCTTTTTTTTTAAATGTATATTATGTTTATAAACTCGGGAACTATGCCCGTTGACACATGGACTTTGAATATGACCAATGTATGATCCTGTAACTACTTGGTATTGGATTTATACACAAATTTGTGGTATCATCCAAAACTAATGTAAAGTATCGAACAACAGAAGAATAAGTGATTATCACATTTGAACACAATTGTAGATAGAACATGTTAAAAGATAATGTAAGCAGATATCAACAGTAAATGAACAAGTAGATTAATAATGCATTTTCTACCACTTGTCCTTCATAATGTTGACAAAATAATAGAATGGGAAATGACACATGTTACTGCATAAGTCAGCAGACTAATGAGGTGCTTTTGCTTGCTTACAACTAAAAGAAAAGTTGTTTTCAGTACCAATGATTGTCCCACACACACTAGGTGTGGTGAAATTTGTCCTCTGCATTTGACCATCCCCTTGTTCTCACCCCCTGGGAGGTGAGGGGAGCAGTGGGCAGCAGCGGTGCCGCGCCACGGAATCATTTGTGGTGATTTAACCCCCCATTGCAACCCTTGATGCTGAGTGCCAAGCAGGGAGGTAATGGGTCCCATTTTTATAGTCTTTAGTATGACTCAGCCGGGGGTTTCAACTCAAAACCTACCGATCTCAGGGCGGGCATTCTAACCACTAGGCCACTGAATAGGTTATATACATATACATATATATATACACACACACATACATACATATATATTTCCCCAGCAATTATTCAGGTATGGAAAGAAGGGAGGTAATGGGTCCCATTTTTATAGTCTTTGGTATGACTCGGTTTGATCTCAGGGCGGACACTCTAACCACTAGGCCACTGAGAAGGCTATCTAGTATGTTTACTATTTTATTTAAGGACTAAATTGCAATAAGAAACATATGTTTAATGTACCGTAAGATTTCATTGTTATTGAGTCAACCCTATACCCCACACAATCGACATAAATCCTGATGTACATTTTTGGAGTCGGTGGTCGGAAAATGTCCTGGCTGTCTCGAATGCAGCACAATATGATGTATGAAGTATGATTGCACGGTGGAAGTTAAAGTGTTGGTGACAATGAGGCACTTTTGCTGTGTGGCAACATCAGGCAAGAGAATGCATTCTGTCACTGACAGTCCTCACATGGATACAACTGTGTGTGTGTGTGTGTGTGTGAGGCCTCCCACAGTCCTCTGTGATTTAATTATAGAGGCTCCAGCACCGTGGCTGCCTTATTGGTCCATTCCATGAATGTTTATGTCCTGGTGATGAACCACTGACTGCTTTATGATCTCAACCAGCCAGCATTTTTTCCATCTTCCTCAAACTGAAACGGCAGGAGCATCTCTCCTCCTGGATCCTATTGGTCCCCGTTTTTTCTATACAGCTGCTTTATGGCGAGGTGAGGCTGGCTAAGCGCTGTCCTCGGTGTGCCCCCATCCCCCCGGCAGGGCTGAGGATGCAGTAAAAGGGTAATGAAAGTGCACAGTGTGGTGAGAGCATTAATAATAGACAATCATGTCCCAGCGGCCCGCTGAAAGCTCCTCGCACCACAACCACGCCATCGAATGTTTGACGTGCACCTTTTCTCTTACTTGTATTCAAGCGATTAATTGTGTTGAACTGCATTATTGATTCATTGATTTCCATCGGCGTTAATAGCAAAAAAGCACCCCGCTCGAGGTCTCTGCGGCGCACAAGAACATATTGACGGAGCGATGCTGAGGCGCTCTTTTGTTGCCAGACAATGAGCGCCCTTGTTGAGACAATAGGAATGGCGGTGTTTGTGGGGGGTGACAAGGTTATTGGGGAAGCATAGGTTAGCGTGGGTCAATTGGACCTCCTCATGAGCATCTGTTGAACAAAAAGAGTCAGCGTTGTTGTATTTTCCCCTTTTTCCATTTGTAAACATGATTAACTTTTGAGAAGATGCAGACATTGCACCCAATGAGCATTGAATGTCCAACATCACACCATATATATATATATATATATATATATATATATATATCCATCCATCCATTTTCTACCGCTTGTCCCTTTTAGGGTTGCGGGGGATCGCCGGCGCCTATCTCAGCTGCATTCGGGCGATAGGCGGGGTACACCCTGGACATATATATATATATATATGTATATATTTATATGTATTTGGATATATATGTTTATATATATTTATATGCATATATGTGTATATATATGTATATTTATATATATGTATGTGTGTGTATATATATATATGTGTATATATATGTATTTTTATGTATATATATATATATATGTATTTGTGTGTATATATACATGTATATATAATTTTTTTTATATATAGATATATGTGTGTATATATATGTATATTATATATATGTATATTATGTATATTATATGTATATATGTATACTATTATTTATATATATATATATATATATATATATATATATATATGTATATACCCTAATTGCAAAATAGCATCACCCATTGAAATTAAGTTAATCGGGTTTGGCCCTACCAAAAAAAGCCCAATTTCAACATGTAACATACCTTCTGAAAAGGAGAAACAAAATAATAAATATTCAATAAAAACAATATAATGGAATATAGTACAAATTACTACTGTAGTTTTATGTAGTAGTATAACAATAATCCACCGCATTTTCTTTGGATTGTGGACTTCTAAGTTATCTTCTTCCGGCTGTTTCTCCGTCAAACACACCATCTGCAGCTTTTCCATATTTTTATGGATAAATGTCTACCATTTGGATATTGTTTGAACCAAACCATGCGAGGCGGCATGGCTTGGTTGCTAGAGCGGCCGTGTCAGCAACTTTAGGGGTTCCATGTTCAATTCCTGCTTCCACCATCCTAGTCCCAGTTGTTGTGTCCTTGAGCGAGACGCTTTACCCACCTGCTCCCAGTGCCACCCACACTGGTTTAAATGTAACTCACATAATGGGTTCCACTATGTAAAGCGCTTTATAAATATAATTCACACACTTCACAATTTACCTTTCTTGGCTGAAGTTTGCGAGCCATTTTGCTTCGGTATGGTGCAGACTAGCAGTCCTATTTTTCGATGGTTTCTTTTTTTAATTCAATGAATATCATCCACTTCTTATTCTCAGAACTATCCTTCACACTCACTTTCTTCCTTCTCGTGTTTTAAAAAAAAATTGTTTATTTCTCCCCATAAGGTTAAGCTAATGAGTAAGACCAGATGTTTTGGTGGAATCTTTCGGGGTTCAGTGTGATGCCAATTAGCCGCTCGTAACCTGAATTTTGCCTGCAGCATACAGCATAACAATTACCTCATATCCATAAAAACTTGTAAGCTGCGGCACTCCGATCCCAAGGTACCATGTTGTATGCACTGTAATTTTACACTTGTCCAACATAATTGATGCTACATTAGGGGACGGCGTGGCGCAGTGGGAGAGTGGCCGTGCGCAACCCAAGGGTCACTGGTTCAAATCCCACCTAGAACCAACCTTGTCACGTCCGTTGTGTCCTGAGCAAGACACTTCACCCTTGCTCCTGATGGGTGCTGGTTGGCGCCTCACATGGCAGCTCCCTCCATCAGTGTGTGAATGTGTGTGTGAATGGGTAAATGTGGAAGTAGTGTCAAAGCGCTTTGAGTACCTTGAAGGTAGAAAAGCGCTATACAAGTACAACCCATTTATCATTTATTTATATCATGCACAACAGGGGTCTCAAACTCAATTTACCTGGGGGCCACTGGATGCAGAGTCTGGGTGAGGCTGGGCCGCAAGAAAAGATTTAACTTTTTTTTTTTGCATACTCTTCAGCATGTCTCGTTGTATAATGACGTTTCAAAATGTATTCATTGTACACCGCAACTTTCTCTGTGCAAATACGACACGTCCGGCGTCATATAGAAATATATGTAGTGTTAATCATGTAAGACATTGCAAATCAAACCATAAAAAAAAAAAAATAACGGTTTGAATTGTTCCAGGTTACCGGGGACTGTTATTACTGACGGACAGGTGTCGCGGTGTGACTGCAGCCAGGCGCGTAAGAAAACCCTCGTCTCCATGGCAACGTTTCTGACGCTTTCACTCATTTGCCGCTTTTCCACTAACGCATGGGTAATTTGGAGCCAAATAACAAAAATCGTCTCTGTCTGGAGCCAACGGGGGGTGGGGGGGTTTACAGTTACGGTAGCAAAATTGGCCCCGAACGGGCTTACATCAGGACTAACGTGTTACACGTCCGATTTGCCCAGCGACTCTCTGTCGGAGTATTAGCGCTGGGGTCCAGTGCACCACAGTTTTGTATTGTCGCTCGGTCCTTCGGCGGAGTGCTTCGGAAGCTACTGGTCCACTCGTCTCCCCTGCCTGGATTGTTTACAGCGGCGCCGGGGGAGGGAGAGAGAGCGAGTGACCCACACAGTGACAGAGAGAGAGTGAGGGAAGAATAGCGCGTGCGGGTCTACTTCTTACTTTTTTACTGTTTACTTTTTACTTTTTTACTGTTTACTTTTAACCCACTAATCTCGAGATCAACTTCAGATCTATCCGTCAATTATAAGTTTTATTGTTGTTTATGTTTTTTGTTTGTTCATTTTAGGCCCTTCTTTAAATAACAGCTCAGTTTTTTACATGGCAAACACAAAATATGCAACATTTTCCCCAAAAAAGGTGTCAAAGTGGAAAATTTAACATGACGTAATTGGAGCCTTGAATAGGTCAATAATTCATAATGACATTGATTTTGATTCATTTTTATTTTTTTAAAGAAAGAAACAGCCTGCTTGGCAGCTTTGTGTTATTACAGTAAACATTGCAACATTTTCTTGTTACATTTCACCTGTTTGCCCTTTTACATCACTTTTTACGTTTTAAAAATGTTTCAATTGTATTTTTTAAATGTGCCGTGGGGCTGTTAAAAAATTACCTGCGGGCCGCAAATGGTCCCCGGGCCGCACTTTGGACACCCCTGCAGTAAACAGTGGAGGACACAAGCGTTAACAGTAGCGTTGCTATGTGAGCTCCAGCGCTGACGACTAATTTCCTGAGCTCCAGGCTTTATTTTAGGATGTGTAGCGAAGCCTGCTTTGGAGGAAAGGTGCTCATAGACCGCACGCAACTGTTATAAAAGTCATTTTTGCATACTATTGTTATTATAGTGGTATAATTGTGGTTGAATTGTTTGGTGTTCTACATCACACAGAAAGCGGTTTCTTATATTTTGTCCAACTGAAGTAGTCAATGGGGCCATCAGGACATTAGAGACATTCATCCGCGGTGACAAACATCAGTTGTATTTGGCAGATCTTAGATTGGGCCGGTGTCCCTAATTAAGAGGCACGCTGGTGAAAACAATGCTGCAGTTGTCTGACAAGCTCTCGCTGGGTCATGTGGGGAAAAGTAAAAAAAAAAAAAACAGCTTGTCTCATAGCACTGCTTCTGTGGACTAGTCTTCTTGTGCTGAATCGTCCATGTCAGCCGTTACAAATCTAATAGTAACATGCCTCAGCCGTTACAAATCTAATAGTGACATGCCTCTCTTTTTGATTCCATCATGGTCGATGACGATTTGAATGGGACCAAACTGTGTTACTTTTGTGTGTGTTGATAAATGTTAATTACTTAATAATCAAAATTCAATTGTTAGTGGAACATTTTAAAATGATAATGTTATAGTACAGTGGTTCTCAAATTCAAGTACCCCACTAATCAGAGCAAAGCATTTTTGGTTGAAAAAAAGAGATAAAGAAGTAAAATACAGCACTATGTCATCGGTTTCTGATTTATTAAATTGCATAAAAGTGCAAAATATTGCTCATTTGTAGTGGTTTTTCTTGAACTATTTGGGGGGAAAAAAATAACTAAAAACTTGTTGGAAAATAAACAAGTGATTCAATTATAAATAAAGATTTTTACACATAGAAGTAATCATCAACTTAAAGTGCCCTCTTTGGGGATTGTAATAGAGATCCATCTGGATTCATGAACTTAATTCTAAACATTTCTTCACAAAAAAATAAATCTTTAACATCAATATTTATGGGACATGTCCACAAAAAATCTAGCTGTCAACACTGAATATTGCAGTTTTGCATTTTTTTTTTCACAGTTGATGAACTTACATTCATATTTTGTTGAAGTATTTTTCAATAAATATATTTATAAAGGATTTTTGAATTGTTGCTATTTTCAGAATACTTTTAATAAATCTCACGTACCCCTTGGCATACCTTCAAGTACCCCCAGGGGTACGCGTACCCCCATTTGAGAACCACTGTTATAGTACATTCCTGAGTCTCATTTGCAAGCATGTGGTATGAGCTGCAATTCCAAGACGTTAGATGGCAGTCGTGTATAGGCTACCTGAGAAGTAGTCTTGCTATTAGGTTGAATGTGCCAGTCTAGTTTTATGTTGAGCCCCACAAAAGTGTTTGTACTGTAAGTATTGTATTTCTTAGGCACCAGCTGTTCAATTGCAACGTGAGTCTTAGTTGTCTACCAAATTTGGAAATCGGCATGTAAAATCGCTCGTGTAAATTAGTAGCACATTTATGGCAAATGCAATTTAAATTAGCATCAAGTTGGAAAAGCGGAGCTTTACTTTATATTCAAGTGTTTTCTATCTGGCAAACTATGGAGGTTAATTTGTGTTGTTTTCACAAAAGTGTTATTTGGACACTGAATTTGTGCAACTGGACTTTTGTGTTTTGATTTTTTTTTTTTTAGGTAATTTTCTTTACATCAAAGTATGCTTTGACTTGACTTTTTTTTCAAAGGGAATTGAAATTCATTGTAAAGCCTTCTGCTCGAATGCAGCTGAGATAGGGACAAGCAGTAGGAAATGGATGAATGTAAAATAAATTCAGTTTATGAAAAATAGTGTATAAAAAAAATTTGGTGTAAATTTTAACTTACGTGAAGTGACTCAGGAGTTCTGAAGATTATTTTTGCACTGAAATGTTTTTTTTTACCTTGAATCTTTATACACTGAATTTTTATACAATGTTTTTTTTTTTACACTGATTTTGTTTTTTTCCTATATTTGAACAAACTGAATTTTTAAACACACACGTTTTACTCACAATTTTTGATTCAATGACAGTGTCAGCATAATTGAGAACAGAAAGTGAACACAAGTGTTAGCAAGAGCTCCTAAATTGAAAAGAGGAGGGATTCAATAAGATCTGCTTCCTCCTACTTATTTACGAACATATTGAAAAATAGAGAAGCTGGTAATTCTGATTTGTCATGTCGCAGTTGTGTATGTGTTTGAAATAATCTTAAACCATAAACCATAAGGTGATGGTGAAAAAAAATTAGTTCACAAAATTCAAACCCAAAAAATTCAGTGACATCAATTCAGTGTCACAAAAAAGCTTTCATAATGAAGACTCAAATTAACCTCCATGGCATACTTGCTTTGTTGGCATGGAAAAGTGTGACATTACCGACAAGCAGTTTGGCTGAGTCCGCTTGAAGTGCTGCTTGAGTACTTGTTTCCTCGCCAAGTGTTTAATCTGCTTTTGCTTTGATGTCACAATCAACAAATGTATGAAACATATAACATAGTGAATTTGTACCCAGTAACGCAGAGGGAATTTGGTTGTTGCCTATAAAAGTCCCAAATTTGGGACCCATGCCTAGACACAGTACACAGGATTCCATGTTTGCCTTCAATTAAACCAGCGCTCCCCAGTGCCGGTAGCACTCATGCAACCCCAGACCATGATGCTATCACCACCAAGAGACAATTATCTTACTACTCTTGTGTCTTTCCAGCTATTTAGACGTCAATGGTTGCGTGTTGAGCCATTTTCAGTGGATGGTAAATCTATACTGTGTTATAAGTTGTACACAGACTACTCTAAATAGATTCTAAAGTCCCCTTGAGAAGATATTCAATTTAATTTATAATGCGTGTTTTGGGACGATGACTCACTTGTGTTTAGCGTCTCTCTTATTTCGTGCGTTCTTGGTTTTCTTGTCGCCGTCTGCTTTTATCCTCCAAACAGAGGAGACGAGCAATGCAAATGACTAACATGCTTGTGTTTGTTTGTGTGTTTGTTTCAGAGCGCGCTTCAGACTTCCCCGTGGGGCCTCGTGCAGACGCTGGAGCAACAGGTGGGAGAGCTGCGTATCGACACGGAGCACCACGGCGGCCATAACGGCGCTCAAGGAGACACAGGTGACAGTAGACCGAGTTCGGGGAATCTTCCGAATTGGTCATGGGAGAAGATTCCCGTCGCATTTTTTGAGCCTAAAATGAGCTCCTGGGGTCAAACTCGGTCGTATACAGCTCCACTGGACACAACATTAGGTACACCTGCACAATCCAATGAGCTGTATCAACAAACGTCAAGAATAATATTGTGCACTTTGTTTAGTAGAAAACCTCAAAAAATTATAATGATGTATAACTGGAAATCCATCTTCGAAGCACTCTCCACGGTCTTAATCCTTTAATTTCTGTACTTGGAATCATTCCTGAAGGGATTGAGCTCCCTGTAAGGGGTCACTAAATAGTTGCCTTTACCACCCTCCTCGCACACCGCCTGATATTGTTGAAGTGGAAGAAGGCTGTCCCACCCTCAGACTCCCACTGGATAAGGGATGTGCTAGCAAACCTGAAGCTCGAGAAAATAAGATATACATTACGGGGCTCTGAAAACAACTTTTTTAAAGTGTGTAGGCTGACCATATTCTGAAATCCCAAAAAGAGGACACATATATGCGTGCCAAGGCTTGGAGTAGGTAAATATTTGCCAATGATACTCGAACTTGCTTTATAAATAATATATTTATTTAAATAAAGCATTTTTTTCTCCTCTGTTGACTGCTGTGTTGGCGCTAGGGATTTTTAAAATGGGGTCTCAGGGACCCCATCAAATCATAAAAATGGGGTCCCACTTTTTTGTAAGTGTTTTGAAAACAAATGATAAATGTATTCATTATCCTGTTGTATCTCACATTCTATATGGTGTTTTGGAAAAAGGTTGTCATAAACGTTACTTAATTCATTAAAAAAAACAAAAAAAACAAAAAACAAATTTGTATGCATATGTAAATGTATGCAGTTATAAACATTCATTCACTTTCTTCTTTCCTTCATGGATCTAAACTTTACCGCTGCGGGTAGTATTTTCTATGTTTTTGTTTAATAAGTTGTAGGTGTATTTATTTCAGTATAAAAGTGTAAAAAGTGTTTTGCTTCGTTCATGTAATGATGATAATGGTGTGCCAGGGCATACATATGTTTTATATTTAACGCTTAATTTTCTGGAGTCTATATCAACTTCACATCCATCCCTCATTTCAAAATGTTTTAGTTTTTTTATGTTGTTGCTTCGTTCGTTTGTTTTCCGCCCTTTTTTGTCAAACAAAACTGTTTTTAATGGCAAACACACAAAATATGCAAAATCTTTCACCAAAAATATTTTTCTTATTGGAATATTTAATGTGAAGTAATGGGAACCTTGGATTGGTCAATAATTCATAAAAACATTGATTTTGATTCAATATTATGTTTTAAGCAATGACAGTTTGAAAGAAAAAAAATGCTTTGTTTTATTTGATGCATTTAAAAAAAAAACGCCCGGACACCCCCACAAAAGAGGACATGTCTGGGGAAAAGAGGACGTATAATCAGCCTAAAAGTGTGGAGAGCTTTTTGGATTTTTTTTTTTTTTTTTACCAATCCTCTACACAAGTGCAGGACTAACCCTAGACATGTACCTACAGTAAATATGACCGCCGATATTTCAGGCCTTGTCATGCTGCTTCTACCGTGTGTTTCAGCTTTCAACTACTGTGTCACAAGTGCCTTGTATTGAATTTAGTTTTTTGTTTTTTTTTAATCTGGTTTCTTTTGTACTCCTACTTTTGTTTTTCTGATTTTTTTTTGAGGGGATGAAGAGGGTTTAAATTTGTTGTGAATGTGAAATCAAT
>NC_084628.1:13529186-13579186 GCF_033978795.1 Nerophis ophidion
TTAATAATTTTGCTTTGGGGAATGTTTGCATTGGTTCTCGAATAATCTTGCACACGTATGAAAATGTTTTTTAAAAAAAAAATCTAAATATTTAATGGGGCTTTTGATGCATATTTTTCCACATACTATATTAATAATTTTGCCTCGTGGGGGGTCTGCATTCCATTAGCTGTTTTCGCATAATGCTAAATTTAAAAAATGGTATTTCATTTAATTTTAAAAAAGGGATATAATGTGACAGGGGTTCATATGGCCCCATTCGTAGTGGTTTACCTGATGCAAGAAAGGTGATAAATTGAGGGTTGCACTATTTTCTTAAGCCGCCAAATCGCAGTAGAGTGTTGAATATTTAAAAACATGTTTTTTGGCAATTCCAACTTTGAACACAGCGTCAGTTGCTATGTAGAGCTGCACTTTCCATCATTTTCAGCAGACTGCATTGCCAAAAGATACCCCTCCACCCGCCCTCCCCCCCTCTTCCTCTCACGCGATATCCACCTAGAAATGGGGCCATATGAATCCCATCCCTACTGTACATAACACATTTAGAAATATTTAATAACAGATTTAAATAAATAGGATAATAATAATAACTTTGAACCTGGCAGATGTTTACTCTCAGTAGCACTTCTCTACTTCTGTCAAGACTGGAAAAATAGTTTCACACAAAACAAACAATGAATAATATTTTTTTTCAAATCACTTTTATTAACAGTTTGGCCTTGATGGAGATCTGTAATGAAATAATACCTGGATATTGCATTGATTGATTGACTGACTGATACTTTTATTAGTAGATAGCACAGTTCAGTACATATTCCGTACAATAGCACAGTTCAGTACATATTCCGTACAATTGACCACTAAATGGTAACACCCGAATAAGTTTTTCAACTTGTTTAAGTCGGGGTCCACGTTAATCAATTCATGGTGCAGACCTTGGTTACTGTTAGTAGGTCGTGAGAAGATAAGTAATTTATAATAAATAAATATTTCTAAAGCAATTATGTACAGCAGATATGGGCCTCTACATCAACAATAGGATTTGCCTGTGTGGCTGGACAGAACATGTAAACAAATGAAATAAATAATGATGAATAAAGATCACATTTTATTCACTTTTTTCAGCATTGTGGCCTTGGCGGAGGTCTTTACTCCTAACTTGAGACCTCAGATAAAATATCTGATTTTGATTTTTCTTAAATTTTGTCAAGCGCCTCAGTTTGAAGGTTCATTAGTTTTTATTTAGTCTTGCACACAAAGAGGCAGACTAATAATAGATGAACACAGGAATTTGCCTTCATGGAGGCCTGCAATACAACTAGCCAGTTTTTGCCAAAGTTTTAACACTCAATGTATTGTTTTCTCTCATTAGGGGATCACCTCATGTTGAATGAAGCCGACATGGCGGTTCTTCACGCTGGCCTCCCTCGCTCATTCTCCGCCCCCCACCCACCTCTGGAGGGCATCGCAGAAGAGGGAACCCCAGTGGAGTCATGGATGTTTGATGCCAGTATGGGTGACCAACCCTGGCAGCAGCAGCAGCATCCTCCAGGTGATCAGGAAGACTACCAGCAGGTGGTGAGGGTGGAAGGTTACATCCTTAATCTGGTCCAGCGTCACACACTATCACCACGGCCGTGTCAGCCTCGCACGACCCTGAGCCCGGATCAGTCGTACTGCTTCACCCCTGCACACAGGAGAAGCCCCTCTCTTTCCACGGAGCACCCAGGGCCCCAAGTTGACCCTTTGCCAAACCCGAAGAACCAGAGTTGGGGTTGTGACCTTCCAGAGGGCGAGGCCTGCGGAGGAGAGGCCCCATCTCTGGAAGAGGAGCGTTATTTGGTTCTGCCCTACCCCCAGTGTAGGCCACACTCCCTGACTGGGAGGTTACCATCACCTCTGCCCCCGCTGGACCCCAACTGCGCTGCTGGGGCGCTTAACCTTTGTCGTGAACCCTCATCCCCCCAGCATTGTGCGCATCCACAGCCCCCGATTAATCACAAGCACAATCTAGTAAGTGCTCAATACATCCCAGGGCAGGCCTGCCACGCGCCCTTACGCTCACCCAGACACTTCAACTCGACAAAACCCAAAGCCCGCCAAGCCTCGCCTGACCACCCCAAGTCGAGAACCTCCAGGAAGAACCACAACGACAAACAGAGGTCGAAGAAATCCAGCAGCAAAACCAGTCGGTCCCAGTCGGAGAATAGCCTCCTGGGGCAACGGGTGGTGCCCGAGCGCAGGTACAGCACCACCGAGAGACATCAGGCGCAAGGGCAAGTGGCAAAGGTCCACCTCGGAAGCAACAACGACAAGGCGGGTCGGCGCTGGTGCTCCAACCTGGAGCTCAGTCAGGATGAAGGAGAGAGCCATGTAGAGCAAGGACATAGGAGGGCGCCTCGGAAAGCTCATCACGCTCCCACCGGTCACCACCATCATCAGCAGCATCATTCCCAACGCTGGCCCTCCGACTTCCAGCAGCGGGCGCCGCTCTGCCAAGGAGAGGACGCCTACGCCGCGGCTGCCCCCGGCGAGTCCGAGTCCAGCATGAGCGAGGTGTACTCGCCGGCCTCCAGCTCGCTTTCCAGCGACTCGGATGAAAGCGGCGGTCTGGTGTGGCCCCAGCAGCTTCCCCCTCGCCTCGCTTCTACGTCCTCGTCCTCCTCGCCGTCAGCGCAGGCCGCCGCCGCCGCCAACCCCCCGTCGCAACCCAAGGCCTTTGTCAAGATAAAAGCCTCCCACGCCCTCAAGAAGAAGATCCTCCGGTTCCGGTCGGGATCCCTCAAAGTCATGACCACCGTGTGAACCAGGATTTGACTGCTGCAGCAGCTTTTCCCAGCCCGGCCTCTAATTAGAGGCTGACATGTCACGCTCGCTTCCGACAAGCGTCCACACCAAAACGGATCGGCCTTGATGTTCCCCTAAGTGACGATAATTGATACCAAATTACTCAATGTTGACGACGCCCGCACTGTTGCTATGGAGCTGATGTCCAAAAGAATTATCGTCAATGACTCATCAGTTCATGGCTCGTAAATTCCCACCCGTGCATGCTAGCCTACAAACGTATTGCCATGACGTCAAATAGAGCAAAAGTCTTGGGTCACCACCAGCTTGTGCAACAAGGAAAAGTAAACAAGTACACAGAGTTGGCAGGATTATGCCCGTTTCTGTGCCACCTTGCATGGACCGGTACGTACCCTGCTAACCGACAAACAGGTCAGCACTCTTCAGGGTGACGTTCCAACTAAATATATAAATCTGATGGGTGACGTTCTAACTAAATATATAAATCTGATGGTTCCCAAGACTCTTGCACAAGTCTTCGCAAACTCTCTCTCTCTGAGCTAAAGATAAATCCAGGCAGTGACTTCTCGCTAAAAGAACGAAAATATACTCTGTGGTTCGACTTCAAAGGCTAGACTGGAGATGTATTATCTTAAAGCAGCACTCAAGTGGAATAATATCGTTTTGCGTAACGTGTGTTTACATTTAGCTCACTCACAAGCCATGGCCAAGGCAGGAACTGAAAGTAAGCAGAATTTAGTAGACTTTTTAAGAAAAGTCATGCACTGTAATTAGGAGAAAATTGATATTTGTGGGGGGTTTTCAGGGGGGTGGGGGGGGGGGGGTCACTTGACAAGGAATGAATGTAATAATAATATTATTAATATAAGTGATAATACTCCCTTGCTACCCAACCCTTTGCATTTTCAGCGTGTGTTGGTTTTTGCACAAGAACACTCATGTTACAGGAAAATAATCGAAGGTACTACAGAGCTTCACTTTGTGTCAGCTTTCTAACTAAATTCTCGTGAGAACACGTCGCTGCAGCCGCTCTACGTCTATAATGACTGGCTTAAATTGTTGTCAGCTGTCGTCGGAGCCAGTCAGTCATCATTATGGAGGTCATTTTACGGCTGCGGAGTCAAAGAGCGTGACCGCAAATAAGGAGACAGGGACTCACAAAATAACACGCTTGTACATACTGTATGTAACTACTTGGGTTATCCATGATGTGGCCTTGTTTGGGATGAATGTAGTTTTTAATAAAAACAACTTTGCTCTTGGTATGTCAACATAGTTTTACAATTCATTATTTGGTGAATCATGTCCAACAACAACAGAAGATAGCAGCAAAATAAATATATCTTTTTTTAACCTCTTAAGGCCCAAGCTGTTTGTTTACATGCTTTTTTATTTCTCTTAGCTATTTGGGCTTATTGGACCCTAATTAGAATAACACTAAAAATTATCTTTTTATGTGATGTACTTTGTCCATAAGTAACAAACGTGTACTTCATATGTAGTGACATGCAAATTTTTATTTTTACACTTTTTTTTCGCAAATTCCATTGTATGTTATACTCTTCTGACACCACCAGATAGCAGTATAAGTGTCCATATGTCAGCATAAGACCCCAATTCAGTAGTGTACACAACTTTGTAAATAAGAGCTAAAAGCTGCTGTCCACGCATGTGGCCACTATGGCCTTAAGAGGTTTTAAGAGGGGTCATACAAAGAACTCCAAAAAAACTCCAACAGAAGACAGTCACAATGGCACTTTATGTAAGGTTGACAGTGACATCGTTTAATAAGAGGGGACTCCAGAAAAAATAGGGACAGAGCGAAAACAGGCAAAATAAAAGATAGCAAAAGAAAGTTATAGCGTCAACAGCAACCTAGGAAACAATGAGTGTAACATACGTCCTTAAGAGGGGACCGAAATTAAAAAGAGAGAAGTGCGCAAAAGTATACCAAAATGAAACACTGACAGCAGCAGTGATATCATTTCTTAAAAGGGAACTGACAGAAAGACATGAGAAAACTGAACAAAAATGGGGAGAAAAGAAAAACTATGCCATCCTTCCCATTTTAACATTGAAACAGTCAAAACAATACCTTTTAAGAGGGAACAGATGAGAATACGGCAAAGAAACCAGACAAAGCAATGACAGCATCAATGGCATCCTACAGTATGATATTAACATAAATCATTAAGAGGGGACAGAAAGGGAAACAGTGAAAAGGGCAAGAATAAACAATAGGAAAATAAATAGCCACAGCAGTAATGATATTCTGTGTAACGTTGTCATTTACATCACTTCTTAAGAGAGACAGGAAGAAACAAATAAGAAGACTGAACTAAATTAAACAACACAAACTAAGAGATAAGAAATTTAAGGAAAAAGCAACCAAATTTTGCAAAAATCCCATCGTTTACATTTAACCTCTAAAGACCTTAGTGGCCACATGCGTGGACAGCACCCTTTAGCTCTTATTTACAAAAGTGTGTACACTACTGAATTGGGGTCTTATGCCGACATTTGGACCCTTCAATCAATCAATCAATGTTTATTTATATAGCCCCAAATCACAAACGTCTCAAAGGACTGCACAAATCATTACGACTATAACATCCTCGGAAGAACCCACAAAAGGGCAAGGAAAACTCACACCCAGTGGGCAGGGAGAATTCACATCCAGTGGGACGCCAGTGACAATGCTGACTTTGAGAAACCTTGGAGAGGACCTCAGATGTGGGCAACCCCCCCCCCCCCCTCTAGGGGACCGAAAGCAATGGATGTCGAGCGGGTCTAACATGATGCTGCGAAAGTTCAATCCATAGTGGCTCCAACACAGCCGCGAGAGTTCAGTCCAAAGCGGATCCAAGACAGCAGCGAGAGTCCTATCCACAGGAGACCATCTCAAGCGGAGGCGGATCAGCAGTGTAGAGATGTCCCCAATCGATACAGGCGAGCGGTCCATCCTGGGTCTCGACTCTGGACAGCCAGTACTTCATCCATGGTCATCGGACCGGACCCCCTCCACAAGGGAGGGGGGGACATAGGAGAAAGAAAAGAAGCGGCAGATCAACTGGTCTAAAAAGGAGGTCTATTTAAAGGCTAGAGTATACAGATGAGTTTTAATGTGAGACCCAAATGCTTCTACTGAGGTAGCATCCCTTATACTGCTATCTGGTGGTGTCAGAAGATTATAACATACAATGGGATTTGGGGGAAAATAGGTAAAAATTAAAATTAGCGTGTCACTACACATGAAGTACACGTTTGTGTACTTATGGACTAAGTACATCATATCAAAAGATGATTTTTAGTTGTTATTCTAATTAGGGTCCAATAAGCCCAAATAGCAAAGAGAAATAAAAAGCATGTAAACTAACAGCTTGGGCCTGAAGAAGTTAAACCTTTAAATATTTACAATATATTTTTTAAAGAAGGGATGGATTAGAACATAGGAACAAAAACAGCTAAAGCAGTTACAGGATCCTATACGACAATGACTGTAACATATGTCCTTAGGAAGGGACAGAAAGGGGAAATGGAGAACAGACCAAAAGAACAACAAAAAAGACAACAGCAATGGCATTTTATGCAACATTACATCATTCTTTGAGAGAGGGCAGGTACAAAGAAATGGTGAAAACAAGGCAACAACATTGAAATACAGAGAAAATAAAGAACAAGGCAAATATAGGGCATTGAAAAAAAACCTGATTCTTTATAAGGGGATATATCAGAACATTGCTAAAAAAAAAGACTATGATAACAAGCAATAACATCAACTGATGCAATAATGTTACAGCGACAGCATCATTTGTTAAGACGGGATATAGAAGAGTAACAAGCTAAAAAAACAACAGGAGACCGCAGCAATGGCATCCTATGTAACCTTGACAGCGACATCATTCTTCAAGAGGGGAGAGACAGCAAAAAAAAATGGTAAAAGCCATCATAACACAACAATAAAAAATGTGGGAAAATAAAATGAAATGGCGACAATTTGCATCCTATATGATGAAAACAACAGGATTCTTTAAGTCTGGACAGACCGCCTAAAATGTTAAACGCCATCATAACAACACAACAACAATAAAAAAATTGAGAAAATAAAATAGCAACAATTGCATCCTATATAATATTGAACAAAACAGGATTCTTTAAGAGGGGACAGGCCGCAAAAAAAGTAGTAAAAGCCATCATAACAACACAACAATACAAAATGTTGAAAATAAAATAGCGACAATTACAACCTATATAAAATTGAAAAAAAACAGGATTCTTTAAGAGGGCACAGACTGCAAAAAAAATTGTAAAAGCCATCCTACCAACACAACAATACAAAATTGAGAAAATAGAATAAAATGGCGACAATTGCATCCTATATAATATTGAAAACAACAGGATTCTTTAAAAGGGGACAGACTGCCAAAAAATGGTAAAAGCCATCATAACAATACAACTATATAAAATTGAGAAAAATAAAATAGCAACAATTGCATCCTATATAATATTGAAAAAAACAGGATTCTTTAAGAGGGCACATACCACAAAAAAATGGTAAAAGCCATCCTAACAACACAACAACAATACAAAATTGAGAAAATAAAATAAAAAAGCGACAATTGCAACCTATGTAATATTTAAAAAAAACAGGATTCTCTAAGAGGGTACAGACTTTTAAAAAAATTGTAAAAGTCATCATACGACAATACAAAATTGGAAAAATAAAATAGCAACAATTGCATCCTATATAATATTGAACAACACAGGATTCTTTAAGAGGGCACAGACCGCAAAAGAAAAAGGGTAAAAGCCATCATAACCACAACACAATACAAAATTGACAAAATAAAATAGCAACAATTGCATTCTATATAATATTGAACAAAACAGGATTCTTTAAGAGGGCACAGACTGCAAAAAAAAATTGTAAAAGCCATCCTAACACAACAATACAAAATTGAGAAAATAAAATAAAATAGCAACAATTGCATTCTTTCTAATATTGAAAACAACCGGATTCTTTAAGAGGGGGAAGACCGCCAAAGAAAATGGTAAAAGCCATCATAACAACACAATACACATTGAGAACATAAAATAAAATAGCAACAATTGCATCCTATATAATATTGAAAACAGGATACATTAAGAGGGGACAGACCACAAAAAAAAAAAAGGTAAACGCCATCATAACACAACAATACAAAATTGAGAAAATAAAATAAAATGGCGACAATTGCATCCTATATAATATTGAAAACAACAGGATTCTTTAAAAGGGGACAGACTGCCAAAAAATGGTAAAAGCCATCATAATACAACTATATAAAATTGAGAAAATAAAATAGCAACAATTGCATCCTATATAATATTGAAAAAAACAGGATTCTTTAAGAGGGCACATACCACAAAAAAATTGTAAAAGCCATCCTAACAACACAACAATACAAAATTGAGAAAATAAAATAAAAAAGCGACAATTGCAACCTATATAATGTTGAAAAAAAACTGGATTCTTGAAGAGGGCACAGACTTAAAAAAAAAAATTGTAAAAGTCATAACACAACGACAATACAAAATTGGGAAAATAAAATAGCAACAATTGCATCCTATATAATATTGAACAAAACAGGATTCTTTAAGAGGGCACAGACCGCAAAAGAAAAAGGGTAAAAGCCATCATAACACAACAATACAAAATTGACAAAATAAAATAGCAACAATTGCATTCTATATAATATTGAACAAAACAGGTTGCTTTAAGAGGGCACAGACCGCAAAAAAATGTGTAAAAGGCCATCCTAACAACACAACAACAATACAAAATTGAGAAAATAAAATAAAATAGCAACAATTGCATCCTTTCTAATATTGAAAACAACCGGATTCTTTAAGAGGGGGCGGACCGCCAAAAAAATGGTAAAAGCCATCATAACACAACAATACAAAATTGAGAAAGTAAAACAAAAGGGCGACAATTGCATCCTATACAATATTGAAAACAGGAATCTTTAAGAGGGGACAGACCGCCAAAAAAATGGTAAAAGCCATCATTACAATACAACAACAATATAAAATTGAGAAAATAAAATAGCAACAATTGCATCCTATATAATATTGAAAAAAACTGGATTCTTTAAGAAGGCACAGACCACAAAAAAAATGGTAAAAGCCATCCTAACAACACAACAACAATACAAAATTGAGAAAATAAAATAAAATAGCAACAATTGCATCCTATATAATATTGAAAACAGGATTCTTTAAGAAGGGACAGACCGCCCAAAAAATGGTAAAAGCCATCATAACAACAAAACAACAATAAAAAATCGAGAAAATAAAAAAGCGACAATTGAAACCTATATAATATTGAGAAAAAAAAAACAGGATTCTTTAAGAGGGCACAGACCGCAAAAGAAACAGTAAAAGTCATAACACGACAATACAAAATTGAGAAAATAAAATAGCAACAATTGCATCCTATATAATATTGAACAAAACAGGATTCTTTAAGAGGGGACGGGAAGCAAAAGAAAAATGGTAAAAGCCATCATAACAACACAATACAAAATTGACAAAAAAATAGCAACAATTGCATCCTATATAATATTGAACAAAACAGGATTCTTTAAGAGGGGACAGACCACAAAAAATAATGGTAAAAGCCATCATAACACAATACAAAATTTAGAAAATAAAATAGCAACAGTTGCCTCCTATATAATATGGAAAAAAAACAGGATTCTTTAAGAGGGGACAGACCGCCCAAAAAATGGTAAAAGCCATCATCACAATGCAACAACAATAAAAAATTGAGAATATAAAATAGTAACATTTGTATCCTATACAATATTGAACAAAACATGATTCTTTAAGAGGGGACGGACCACAAAAAAAATTGTAAAAGCCATCATAACAACACAACAATAAAAAAAATAGAAAATACATTAAAATAGCGACAATTGCAGCCTATATGAAATTGAAAAAAACAGGATTCTTTAAGAGGGAAACGACCGCAAAAACATGATAAAGGCCATCATAACAATACAACAACAATATAAAGTTGAGAAAATAAAATAGCAACAATTGCATCCTATATAATATTGAAAAGAACAGGATTCTTGAAGAGGGCAAAGACCGCAAAAAAAATAGTAAAAGCCATCATAACAAAACAATACAAAATTGAGAAAATAGCAACAATAGCCTCCTATTTAATATTGGAAAAAACAGGATTCTTTAAGAGGGCACATACTGCCAAAAAATGGTAAAAGCCATCATAGCGCAACAAAAATAAAACAAATTGAGAATATCAAATAGCAACAATTGCATCCTATATAATATTGAGCAAAACAGGATTCTTTAAGAGGGGACCGACCGCAAAAGAAAAATGGTAAAAGCCATCATAACAACACAATACAAAATTGAGAAAATAAAATAGCAACAATTGCAGCCTATATAATATTGAAAAAAACAGGATTCTTTAAGACGGGACAGATAACATAGCAAAAAAATATCCCCATCTCAAACTGTGTTTTGTCATTCAATAATTTTCTGGTCATAACAACCTATTAAAAAAAAGGTTGCGGTAAGAGTCTGCAATTTCCCTTGTGGTTTTTGAGCTTTACAGGGCCTGGACATCAACAGGAAATGAAGTAAACGTTAGCGACACTGTTGCAATCGAACAGGTAGTTCTTCACAAAGCAGGTGGAAATAGTTGAATAAGACAAGGATTAAGAGTTTGTTAGCAACATATTTGAGTAGAATAAGGCCCAGTGTGTCTATTAAAAGGAAGGGGAAAAATTGGCCCTTTTGTGTGAATGTGAATGTTGTCTGTGTTGGCCCTGCGATGAGGTGGCGACTTGTCCAGGGTGTACCCCGCCATACGCCCCATTGTAGCTGAGATAGGCACCAGCGCCTCCCGCAACCCCAAAGGGAATACGGGGTAGAAATGGATGGATGGATGGATGGAAAAAACTGTGTACTAATCCGTGTGTTAGTGTCTGTTCGCCATCACACATTGGTCGACTCCTTGGAGCTGGTGGTCTTGGTTTCATGAGTAGACGTGGTGCTCCTGGATCCGGGGTCCTCGCCCAGCAAGTGCAGGATGTTGCACAGTGAGCGGTTCATGCTGTCTTTGAAGCTTCGGCCCAGACACACGTAAAGCAGCGGGTTGAGGCAGCTGTTGAAGTACGCCAGGCCCAGCGTCAGAACGTGGGCCAGGTAGACCGAGGGGCTGCGGTGGGTTACCAGGTGGAAGAAGTCTACCACGTGCAGCGGGAGCCAGCACAGGAAGAAGGTGAGCACCACGGCGACGATGATCCTCAGCGTCCGCTTGGAGCGAGGACTGCCATGCGCCTTTTTATTGTCCGCTTTCTTATAGACCACCCAGTGGCAGATGACAATGGCCAGGAGCGGCAGGACGAATCCAAACAGGCAGCGGAATATGGTGAAGGTCCAGGCGCTCCAGATGCTGTACACCGACAGGCATTCTCGCTTGTACTCGCCCAGCTTCACCTCCTGGGCGTGGACGAACTGCGGGATGCTCCCGATGAGGGCCAGGCACCACACCACCACGCAGCCGATCACGGCGTACCTGGGGCGCCTGTGGTTGTGGCACCAGACGGGCCGGACCACCAGCAAGCACCGATCCAGACTGATGAAGACCAGCTGCAGGACGCTGCAATACATCACCAGGTAGAACAAGCCCTTGACCAGCGTGCAGGCCAGGGCGCCAAAGTGCCAGTGGTCGTCGTGGACCAGAGGCACCATGAGCAGAGGCAGCGAGAGGCAGCACAGGAGGTCAGCCAGCGCCAGGTTGAGGAACCAGATGGACGTCACTGAGGGGGGCATGTTGAAGCCGGTCACCCACACCACGATGGCGTTTCCAGGAACCCCCAACAGAACCACGATGGCGTAGCAGGTCAGGGCCACGATCTGGATGGGTTGAATCTCGGGTATCATTGAGTCGGGTAAGTCGGGAAACGTGAAATTGTAGTCCAAAGTGTTGCTGAAGTTGAAATCCCGAAGGAAATCATCCGAATAGGAGAAGTAATCCATGATTGGGCTGCAATGGCAAATATATGATGAATGTGGCTTTATAATGCTGCTGAGAGTAACTGAACACACCTTTTCTATACCAGTGTTTCTTAACCCGTAGTTGGGCCGGCCAAAAATTTCTCAGTTCGGGTCCGTATGGGCTGCTGTGTTACTCAGTTGCACTACACTTTTCCACCACTTGTGGCAGTAATGACCATCTCAAACAGAAGAAGTCGAGAGCTAAATTACTAGAGGATTTTGTTAAGCGCAAAAATGATGACCAAAGCGGTGAAGCCGTATTTTCATTCGTACTTTAATTTCTTTGACAGTTTATTTAAGAAACATTAAAGTTAAAGTACCAATGATTGTCACACACACTAGGTGAAATGTGTCCTCTGCATTTGACCCATTCCCTTGTTCCCCCCCTGGGAGGTGAGGGGAGCAGTGAGCAGCAGCAATGGCCACGCCCGGGAATCATTTTTTGGTGATTTAACCACCAATTCCAACCCCTGATGCTGAGTGCCAAGCAGGGAGGTAATGGGTCCCATTTTTATAGTCTTTGGTATGACTCGGCCGGGATTTGAACTCTCAACCTACCGATCTCAGGACGGACATTCCAACCACTAGACCGGGGGTCTGCAACCCGCGGCTCTGGAGCCGCATGCGACTCTTTATCGCCGCCCTAGTGCCTCCCTGTAGCTTTTTCAAAAATGTATGAAAATTGGAAAAAGATGAGGGGGGAAAAAAAACAATTTTTTTGTTTTAATAGGGTTTCTGTAGGAGGACAAACCTGACACAAACCTCCCTAATTGTTATAAAGCACACTGTTTATATTAAACATGCTTCATTGATTCGAGTATATGGCGAGCGCCCTTTAGTCAATTGATTTTCGGTGGTTCTCGAACTCACCGTAGTTTGTTTACATGTATAGCTTTCTTCGACTTTCTAAGACGTGTTTCATGCCACTTCTTTTTCTGTCTCATTTTGTCCCCCAAACTATCAACGTTGTGCATGAATGCACAAAGGTGAGTTTTGTTGACCTTATTGACTAGTCTAGAGTGCTAATCAGACATATTTGGTCACTTCATAACTGCAAGCTAATCGATGCTAACATGCTATTTAGGCTAGCTGTATGTACATATTGCATCATGCCTCATTTGTAGGTATATTTTCTCTCATTTAGTTTCATTTAAGTCCTCATAATTCAATTGATATCTCATGACACACTATCTGTATGTAATATGGTAGTGGTTCTCAAATGGGGGTACACGTACCCCTGGGACTGCAGTCAAGCCAGCCGCACTTGAATCTGAAATGCGCCTATACGTTAGACATTACGGTAATTGAGCTAATAAATTCATATAAAATGTGTAAAGCATTGAAATTGAAATATAAGAGGTGTATCTCCAATAGCCCTTATAGGACTATTATCCTGCAATGTTTGGGGTCAAGAGGTCACATGATCTGGAAGCTATTGAGCTAAATAGTAAAAAAAAAAAAAAAAAATTTCATATAAAATATGTAAAGCATGGAAATTGAAATATAAGAGGTGTATCTCCACTAGCCCATACAGGAATATCATCCTGCAATGTTTGGGGTCAATAGGTCACATGACCTGGAAGCTATTGAGCAAAAACGCTAATATTTACAGGAATAAATTCATATAAAATATGTAAAGCATTGAAATAGAAATATAAGAGGTGTATCTCCACTAGCCCATATCGGACTATCAATTTGCACTGTATGGGGTCAATAGGTCACATGACCTGGGAGCTATTGAGCTAGGACAGATCACCACTCACACACACATCAGATAATTGGTCAGTGGGTTTTCATTCGGTGGGTTGAAGAGTTTATGCGCACGGACAAGTGTGTCTGTTTTTTCATTTTAGCTCTATAGCTCCCAGGTCATGTGACCCATTGACCCCAAACCGTGCAGGATTATAGCTCCATATGGGCTGGTTGAGATACACCTTTTATATTTCAATTTCCATGCTTTACATATTTTATATTAATTTATTCCTGTAAATATTAGCGTTTTTGCTCAATAGCTTCCAGGTCATGTGACCCATTGACCCCAAACGGTGCAGGATAATAGTTCTATTTGAGTTGGTTGAGATACACCTCTAATATTTCAATTTCCATGCTTTATTTATTTTATATGAATTTATTCCTGTAAATATTAGCATTTTTGCTCAATAGCTTCCAGGTCATGTGACCTCTTGATCCCAAACATTGCAGGATAATAGTCCTATAAGGGCTATTGGAGATACACCTCTTATATTTCAATTTCAATGCTTTACATATTTTATATGAAATTATCTCTTTAAAAATTTGCGTTTTTGCTCAATAGCTTCCAGGTCATGTGACTTCTTGACCCCAAACATTGCAGGATAATAGTCCTATAAGGGCTATTGGAGATACACCTCTTATATTTCAATTTCCATGCTTTACATATTTAATATTAATTTATTCCTGTAAATATTTGCGTTTTTGCTCAATAGCTTCCAAGTCATGTGACCTCTTGACCCCAAACATTGCAGGATAATAGTCCTATAAGGGCTATTGGAGATACACCTCTTACATTTATATTTTAATGCTTTACATATTTTATATGAATTTATTCCTGTAAATATTAGCGTTTTTGCTCAATAGCTTCCAGGTCATGTGACCTCTTGATCCCAAACATTGCAGGATAATAGTCCTATAAGGGCTATTGGAGATACACCTCTTATATTTCAATTTCCATGCTTTACATATTTTATATGAATTTATTACTTTTTTTATTACTTTTTAGCTCAATAACTTCCAGGTCATGTGACCTATTGACCCCAAACATTGCAGGATAATAGGCCGATATGGGCTAGTGAAGATACACCTCTTATATTTCAATTTCCATGCCTTCCATATTTTATATCAGTTTATAACTTTTTTTTATTACTTTTTAGCTCAATAGCTTTCAGGTCATGTGAACTATTGACCCCAACAAGTGCAGGATGTTACTCTTATGTGGGCTGGTTGAGATACCTCTTATATTTCAATTTCATTGCTTTACACATTTTATATTAATTTATTCCTGTAAATATTAGCGTTTTTGCTCAATAGCTTCCAGGTCATTTGACCTCAAACATTGCAGGAAAATAGTCCTATATGGGCTAGTGGAGATACACCTCTTATATTTCAATTTCCATGCTTTACAAATTTTATATGAATTTATTCCTGTAAATATTAGCCTTTTTGCTCAATACCTTCCAGGTCATGTGACTTCTTGACCCAAAACATTGCAGGATAATAGTCCTATTTGGACTAGTGGAGATACACCTCTTATATTTCAATTTCCATGCTTTACATATTTTTTATGAATTTATTACTTTTTTTATTACTTTTTTAGCTCAATAGCTTCCAGATCATGTGACCTATTGACTCCAAACATTGCAGGATAATAGTCCTATAAGGGCTATTGGAGATACACCTCTTATATTTCAATTTCATTGCTTTACAAATTTTATATGAATTTATTCCTGTAAATATTAGCCTTTTTGCTCAATAGCTTCCAGGTCATGTGACCTCTTGACCTCAAACATTGCAGGAAAATAGTCCTATATGGACTAGTGGAGATACACCTCTTATATTTCAATTTCCATGCTTTACAAATTTTATATGAATTTATTCCTGTAAATATTAGCCTTTTTGCTCAATAGCTTCCAGATCATGTGACCTATTGACTCCAAACATTGCAGGATAATAGTCCTATAAGGGCTATTGGAGATACACCTCTTATATTTCAATTTCATTGCTTTACAAATTTTATATGAATTTATTCCTGTAAATATTAGCCTTTTTGCTCAATAGCTTCCAGGTCATGTGACCTCTTGACCTCAAACATTGCAGGAAAATATTCCTATATAGGCTAGTGGAGATACACCTCTTATATTTCAATTTCCATGCTTTACAAATTTTATATGAATTTATTCCTGTAAATATTAGCCTTTTTGCTCAATAGCTTCCAGGTCATGTGACTTCTTGACCCAAAACATTGCAGGATAATAGTCCTACTTGGACTAGTGGAGATACACCTCTTATATTTCAATTTCATTGCTTTACAAATTTTATATGAATTTATTCCTGTAAATATTAGCCTTTTTGCTCAATAGCTTCCAGGTCATGTGACTTCTTGACCCCAAACATTGCAGGATAATAGTCCTATAAGGGCTATTGGAGATACACCTCTTACATTTAAATTTTAATGCTTTACATATTTTATATGAATTTATCCCTGTAAATATTAGCGTTTTTGCTCAATAGCTTCCAGGTCATGTGACCTCTTGACCCAAAACATTGTATTATAATAGTCCTATACGGGCCATTGGAGATACACCTCTTACATTTCAATTTCCATGCTTTACATATTTTATATGGATTTATTACTTTTTTTATTACTATTTAGCTCAGGGGTCGGCAACCCGCGGCTCCGGAGCCGCATGCGGCTCTTTGGCAACTCTGATGCGGCTCAGCTGCACAATCGCCGACCCCCCAGATTGTTGCGGGGAGATTCCGGAATTCAATGCCTCTCCCGGACATCACCCGGAGTCAACGTTCTCCAATTTTCACTCGGACTACAATATTAAGGGCGTGCCGTGATGATATTACTCTTAACGTCCTCTTGAACGTCATCGCGCCCGCCATTCACGGAATGTTATTTGCGTCCTTTTGAACGTCATCGCGCCCGCCATTCACGGAATGTTATTTGCGTCCTTTTGAACGTCATCGCGCCCGCCATTCATGGAATGCTATTTGCGTCCTCTTGAACGTCATCGCGCCCGCCATTCATGGAATGCTATTTGCGTGCCGACAGGACACATGCATTTCGCTGCTTCTATCGGTACATGTATGAGATTGCAAGGCATTATGGGTGACACAGAGTACACTGACGGTTGTGATATAAACAACTTTAACACTCCTACTAATATGCGCCACATTGTGAACCCACACAAAAGAATGACAAACACATTTCGGGAGAAAATCCTCACAGCAACACAACAAATACCCAGAATCCTTTGCATCCATGACATTTTCCTGAATATGTTATACACCCCGCGAGCACCAAACCCCGCCCTGCCCCTCTGCGTGGTTGAGGTGGGCAGGGTTTGGTGCTCGCAGGGTGTATAGCATAGGGTGTATAACAGAATCCTCTGCATATGGATGCAAAGGATTCTGGGTATTTGTTGTGTTGCGTTTATGTTGTGTTACTGTGAGGATTTTCTCCCGAAATGTGTTTGTCATTCTTCTTTTGTGTGGGTTCACAATGTGGCGCATATTAGTAGGAGTGTTAAAGTTGTTTATACCACAACCGTCAGTGTACTCTGTGTCACCCAGTATGCCTTCCAGTCGTGTGCCTGCATCTCCGGAAGCCTTTCACAACATGTTGCTGGACTGGCAAGCAGTTTGTGCATGTTGTAGAAGTTGATTAAGGCAATGGCATCATAACATGCTCTTATTCTTGTCGTCTGGGTGACCACCACCAGCAGATGTTGGTGAGAATAGTTGCGGCTCCCATTGTCTTCCTCATTTTGTGAAATGGGTCGAAATGGCTTTTTGAGTGGTAAAGATTGACGACCCTGATTTAGTTCAATAGTTTCCTGTTCATGTGACCTCTTGACCCCAAACATTGCAGGATAATAGTCCTATAAGGGCTATTGGAGATACACCTCTTATATTTCAATTTCAATATTTTACATATTTTATATGAATTTATTAGCTCAATTACCGTAATGTCTAACGTATATGTGCATTTCAGATTCAAGTGCGGCTGGCTTGACTGCAGTCCCCTGGGGGTACTTGATGGTATGCCAAGGGGTACGTGATATTTTTTTTTAAATATTCTAAAAATAGTAACAATTCAAAAATCCTATGTAAATATATGTATTGAATAATACTTCAACAAAATATGAATGTAAATTCATAAACTTGAAAACAAATGCAACAATGAAATATTCAGTGTTGTGAGCTAGATTTTTTTGTGGACATGTTCCATAAATATTGATGTTGAAGATTTCTTTTTTTGTGAAGAAATGTTTAGTATTAAGTTCATGAATCCAGATGGACCTCTATTACAATCCCCAAAGAGGGCACTTTAAGTTGATGATTACTTCTATGTAGAAATCTTTATTTATAATTGAATCATTTGTTTATTTTTAAACAAGTTTTTAGTTATTTTTTTCCCAAATAGTTCAAGAAAGACCACTACAAATGAGCAATATTTTGCACTGTTATACAATTTAATGAATCAGAAACTGATGACACAGTGCTGTATTTTACTTCTTTATCTCTTTTTTTCAACCAAAAATGCTTTGCTCTGATTAGGTGGTACTTTAATTACAAAAAGGTTCACAGGGGGTACATCACTGAAAAAAGGTTTACAACCACTGTAATATGGCTTATAATTTTTTGCGGCTCCAGACGGATTTGTTTTTGTATTTTTGGTCCAATATGGCTCTTTCAACACTTTGGGTTGCCGCCCCCTGCACTAGATCAGTGGTTCTCAAATGGGGGTACGAGTACCCCTGGGGGTACTTGAAGGTATGCCAAGGGGTACGTGAGATTTTTTTTAAATATTCTAAAAATAGCAACAATTCAAACATCCTTTATAAATATTTTTATTGAATAATACTTCAACAAAATATGAAATATGTTGACAGCTAGATTTTGTGCGGACATGTTCCATAAATGTTAAAGATTTATTTTTTTGTGAAGAAATGTTGAGAATTAAGTTGATGAATCCAGATGGATCTCTATTACAATCCCCAAAAAGGGCACTTTAAGTTGATGATTACTTCTGTGTAGAAATCTTTATTTATAATTGAATCATTTGTTTATTTTTCAACAAGTTTGTAGTTATTTTTCTATCTTTTTTTTCCAAATAGTTCAAGAAAGACTACTACAAATGAGCAATATTTTGCGCTGTATTTTACTTTTTTATCTCTTTTTTTCAACAAAAATGCTTTGCTCTGAATAGGGGGTAGTTGAATCAAAAACATGTTCACAGGGGTTACATCATTGAAAAAGGTTGAGAACCACTGCTCTAGACCATATGCATTAACTGTGTTTATTTTAGCACAACATAATTTTATGTACATTAATTTTTTGGTCTGTTATTTATGAGTCCTTTCTTTTGCAGTATATTTGGTTAGTACTGACTTTTTTAATCGGCCTGATCTAAGTCTCAGGTTAAAGTGTTAGATAAATAATAATCTTTGTGATTAACACATGTTTTCTCATCATTTGACAAGGTTGTTAACTGTACATAGGTTAGATATAATTATTGAGTACAATTAAAATCAATGGGAAGATTCCAGCGCCCCCCGCCACCCCAAAGGGAATAAGCGGTAGAAAATGGATGGATGGATAGATGGGAAGATTTCTAATTCAGTGTCAATATGTGGCCCCTCTGTAGTGGAAAAGTTGGGCCCCGTGGTGAAAAAGGTTAAAAAAATCCTCCCTTTTCTTTACCGTACCGTCATGTGAGAAATTGAAAACACCTTTTTAAACACCAAAAAGCATTGAATTTTAAAGAGCCGAACTAAAATGCAAAACAGTTAGCATGCTAGCCAGATAGCATCAAGTAACAAAATATGACTCTATAGGTAGGGATGGTTGACAGATGAATTTTGGTCTGAATCGGTACTATCTGGTACCGATTTACGTAAAATCAAACAGTTCCATTTTTTTATACCTTTGTTGCACATTGCGCACAAGTCCGGTTGCAGACTCAAAAACTTGGCGGACAAACAAGTGTAATCGTAGCGGACTGCATCTAGATAATGTTGCACATTTCCATGCCAACAAAGCAAGTGTGCCTGATTGGAAAAGCTCATTAATACAGTCAGGGTCCACTTTTTAAAATATGCTGACTCGACGCTAATTTACATTGTATTCGCTATACATATGCTACTGATTAGCATTAGCGGTTTTACATGGCATTTCTAACAAGTCTAATTTTGGTAAAGGAAAACTACCCTTATGTCATAATCAAACAGCTGGTGTGCAGGAAGTGCAATACTTTTTAGGGTGCAAAAAAATACTAGACTCGGTTTCGTAGCAAAGACTACTTCCTGACTAGGAAACACAATGAAGCCTATACACTACTGCCCCCTAATGTATTGGAACTGCAACTGCATTGAAAATCTACTATACAACACTTGCAAATGAGACTCACTGAAGTACGAAATCCGTCAATTGTTGCATTTTCCATGTTTAACTGAAATCTGCTTCAGAGTACCGTTTGAGAAAGAAACGGGATCCCAATTCTTCCTCATGTCTTGCAATTATTGAAAAAAATGGCAATCAAGAATCTTTGATTTCTATCGAATGAGAAAAAATGTCGCAGAAAATGTGGGATTTTTAGAAATTTGGGGGTAAATGAAAATGGTAGCCCGAACGTTTTGAATGATTTGAATCCGATGAAAAATTGGTGGTGTAATCTAAGTTTTGTAAATAGACACTTAATTGCAGAATCCGGCAAAGATGTTTTTGTACCAATCCGACTCAAATTTGACAAGTGTGCTGAGCAGTCCCCTAAATGTATGTACCAATGCAGTGAATTGCAAACTGTGGTACATGTGCCACTAGCGGTACGCGGGCTCCATCTAGTGATACGCCAAAGAATCACTTGGTTAAAGTGCAGTGTTTTATTTTCCTATGTTTAAAGACAGTGTTACTCTTCAAACTGTAATGTTACAGTGGCCATATTAAATATACTTGTTCGATTAAACTTCTGCCTTGTTTTTAATGAATACTTCGGCCTACTACATTACTGTATTTTTAACGTTGGTCAGTATGGTGGTACTTGGAGAGCCAAGTGTTTTCTGAGGTGGTAAGTTAGAGAATTACTGTACTAATGTACTAAATTGTGGTGTTTCAGCGAGGCAGCCTATAGTTTTGTCGAGATGATGTCAACAAGTCGTCCAACTTATGGGGTCAAACTACAAACCTTGTTTCCATGAGTTGGGAAATTGCGTAAGATATAAATATAAACCGAATACAATGATTTGCAAATCATTTTTAAGCCATATTCAGTTGAATATGCTACAAAGACAACATATTTGATGTTCAAACTGATAAACATTTTTTTTTTTTGCAAATGATCATTAACTTTAGAATTTGATGCCAGCAACACGTGACAAAGAAGTTGGGAAAGGTAGCAATAAATACTGATAAAGTTGAGGAATGCTTATCAAACACTTATTTGGAACATCCCACAAGTGTGCAGGCTAATTGGGAACAGGTGGGTGCCATGATTGGGTATAAAAGCAGCTTCCTTGAAATTCTGAGTCATTCACAAACAAGGATGGGGCGAGGGTCACCAATTTGTAAGCAAATTGTCGAACAGTTTTAGAACAACATTTCTCAACGAGCTATTGCAAGGAATTTAACCATCTACGGTCCGTAAAATCATCAAAAGGTTCAGTGAATCTGGAGAAATCACTGCACGTAAGCGACAATATTACGGACCTTTGATCCCTCAGGCGGTACTGGATCATAAACCGACATCAGTGTGTAAAGGATATCACCACGTGGGCTCAGGAACACTTCATAAAACCACTGTCAGTAACTACAGTTGGTCGCTACATCTCTAAGTGCAAGTTAAAATTCTTCTACTATGCAAAGCTAAAGCATTTATCAACACCACCAAGAAACGCCGCCGGCTTTGCTGGGCCCGATCTCATCTAAGATGGACTGATGCAAAGTGGAAAAATGTTCTGTGGTCTGACAAGTCCAAATTTCAAATTATATTTGGAAACTGTGGACATGGTGTCCTCCGGAACAAAGAGGAATACAACCATCCGGATTGTTATAGGCGCAAAGTTCTAAAGCCAGCATCTGTGACGGCATGGTGGTGTATTAGTGCCCAAGGCATGGGTAACTTACACATCTGTGAAGGCACCATTAATGCTGAATGGTCCATACAGGTTTTGGAGCAACATATGTTGTCATCCAAGCAACGTTATCATGGACGCCCCTGCTTATTTCAGCAAAACAATGCCAAGCCCCGTGTTACAACAGCGTGGCTTCGTAGTAAAAGAATGCGGGTACTTTCCTGGCCCGCCTGCAGTCCAGGCCTGTCTCCCATCGAAAATATGTGGCGTATTTTGAAGCGTAAAATACGACAGCGGAGACCCCGGACTTTTGAACAACTTAAGCTATACATCAAGCAAGAATGGTAAAGATGCTAACATGCTATTTAGGCTAGCTGTATGTACATTTTGCATCATTATGTTTTTAGGTTTTACATGGCATTTCCAACACGTCTAATTTTGGTAAGGAAAACTACCCTATTATTATCAAACAGCTGGTGTGCAGGAAGTGCAATTTAAAGCTTCAACAATTAGTTTCCTCAGTTCCCAAACGTTTATTGAGTGTTGTTAAAAGAAAATGTGGTGTAACACAGTGGTGAACATGCCCTTTCCCAACTACTTTGGCACGTGTTGCAGACATGAAATTCTAAGTTAATTATTATTTGCGAAAAAAAAAAAAGTTTGAGTTTGAACATCAAATATCTTGTCCTTGTAGTGCATTCAATAAAATATGGGTTGAAAGGGATTTGCAAATCATTGTATTCCGTTTATATTTACATCCAACACAATTTCCCAACTCACATGGAAACGGGGTTTGTAAAATAATAGCACAGGCAACAGTTGGGAGGTATATTGTGATAAAATGTTCTCCAAGTTATCGTCATACATAAATACATGAACATAATTCATGCCTAATATGCTCTCTGAACTAGTGCTTTGAGCAAATCAGGCGCATTTATTCGACCTAAGAATCAGAATCAGAAATACTTTATTAATCTCCGGGGTAATAATAAATTTTCAGCACAATCCCATTGAAAATTAGACAAACATTACAGGGAGACAGAACAGGATCAAACATTACAGGGAGACAGAACAGGATTGCTGACGGTATGTCATCATGACAGAAAAATAGCCAGATTTGAAATAAACTTCCAACGCTACAAATGCTGTGAATAAAGGTCAAATCGATAATCAAAAAACATTATCTGGCACTGTAATAGTAGCAGCATTTTTAATTATGGAATAATTTCCACAAATACCATACTTACAAGGCCAGCGCCGCCAGTGATGTTGCACACTCTCTTAGCGGAAAGGAAGTTACAGTATGTGAGGTTTTCCTGATGCAATGCTTTATACCCTAAAGACACGCATGCGCGCGCACACACACTCACACACACACACATTTTATTGCTTTCAGATATGGTGATGTTTCTCCTATGCAAATGAGGCATTTTTTATGAGGGGCCGTTAGGGACATTATTCAGAATTACCTCCTACATACACTACTGAAATGCTCTCACATAAACAACTGAAATGTTTTTCTCTCACACACACTACTGAAACATTCATACACACTACTGAAATGCTCTTACATACACTACTGAAATGCTCTCACATACACTACTTTGGCACGTGTTGCAGCCATTAAACTCTAAGCTAACTATTAATTGTAAAAAGTTTATGAGTTTGAACATCAAATATCTTGTCTTTGTAGTGCATTCCAATGAATATGGGTTGAAAAGGATTTACAAATCACTGTATTCCGTTAATATTTACATCCAACACAATTTCCCAACTCCTATGGAAAAGGGGTTCGTAATATGGCTTTTAATTTTTTGCGGCTCCAGACGGATTTGTTTTTGTATTTTTGGTCCAATATGGCTCTTTCAACATTTTGGGTTGCCAACCCCTGCACTAGTCCATATGCATTAATTGTGTTTATTTATATTAGCACAACCTAATTTTATGTACATTAATTTTTTGGTCTGTTGTTTATGAGTCCCTTCTTATGCAGTATATTTGGTTGGTACTGACTTTTTTAATCGGCCTGATCTATGCCTCAGGTTAAAGTGTTAGATAACAAACAATCTTTGTGATTAACACGTTTTCTCATCACTTGACAAGGTTGTTAACTGTGCATAGGTTAGATATAATTATTGAGTACAATTAAAATCAATGGGAAGATTACTAATTCAGTGTCAACATGTGGCCCCTATGTAGTGGAAAAGTTGGGCCCCATGGTGAAAAAGGTTAAAAAAAAAAAATCCCTTTTTTTTACCTTACCGTCATGTGAGAAATTGAGAACACCGTTTTAAACGACAAAAATAATTGAATTTTAAAAAGCCGAACTGAAATGCTAACAGTTAGCATGCTGGCCAGATAGCATCAAGTAACAAAATATGACTCTATAGGTAGGGATGCTTGACAAATTTTATAGGCCCCGACCTAGTTTCATTGGTACTATCTGGTACCGATTCACGTAAAATCAAACCGTTCCATTTTTTTTATACCTTTGTTGCACATGGCGCACAAGTCCGGTTGCAAACTCAAACACTTGGCGGACAAACAGGCGTAATCGTAGCGAACTGCATCTAGGTAATGTTGCACATTTCCATGCCAACAAAGCAAGTGTGCCTGATCGGAAACGCTCATAAATACAGTCGGGGTCCACTTTTCAAATTGCGCTGACTCAACGCTAATTTACATTGTATTCGCCATACATATGCTACTCATTAGCATTAGCAGTTTTACATGGCATTTCCAACACGTCTAATTTTGGTAAGGAAAACTACCCTATATTATCAAACAGCTGGTGTGCAGGAAGTGCAATACATTTTAGGGTGCAAAACAAGACGAGACTCAGTTTCGTAGCAAAGACTACTTCCTGACTAGGAAACACGATGTAGCCTATACACTACTGCCCCCTAATGTATTGGAACTGCAACTGCAAGCACAATCTACTATATAAAACTTGCAAATGAGACTCACTGAAGTACGAAATCAGTCAAGTGTTGCATTTTCCATGTTTAATTGAAATCTGCTTCAGAGTACAGTTTGAGAATGAAACGGGATCCCAAATCTTCCTCATGTCTTGAAATTATTGAGAAAAATGTCAATCAAGAATCTTTGATTTCTATCGAATGAGAAAAAATGTCGCAGAAAATGTGGGATTTCTAGAAATTTGGGGGAAAATTAAAATGGTAGCCCGAACGTTTTGAATTATTTGAATCCGATTAAAAATTAGTGGTATAATCTAAGCTTTGTAAATAGAGACTTAATTGTGGAAACCGGCAAAGATGTTTCTGTACCAATCTGACTCAAATTTGACACGTGTGCTGAGCAGTCCCCTAAATGTATGTACCAATGCAGTGAATTGCAAACTGTGGTAAATGTGGGCTCCATCTAGTGATACGCCAAATAATTACTTGGTTAAAGTGCAGTGTTTTATTTTCCTATATTCAAAGACAGTGTTACTCTTCAAACTGTAATGTTACAGTGGCCATATTAAATATACTTGTTCGATTAAACTTCTGCCTTGTTTTTAATGAATACTTCGGCCTACTACATCACTGTATTTTTAACATTGGTCATTACGGTGGTACTTGCAGAGCCAAGTATTTTCTGAGGTGGTAAGTTAGAGAATTACCGTACTAATGTACTAAATTGTGGTGTTTCAGCGAGGCAGCCTATAGTTTTGTCGAGATGATGTCAACAAGTCATCCAACTTATGGGGTTAAACTAAAATAATAGCACAGGCAACACAGTTGGGACATATGTCGTGATGAAATGTTCTCCAACAAGTTATCGTCATACATAAATACATAAACATAATTCATGCCTAATATGGTCTCTGAACTAGCGCTTTGAGCAAATCAGGCGCATTTATTCGACCTACGTATCAGAATCAGAAATACTTTATTAATCTCAGGGGGGAAATAGAAATTTTCAGCACAATCCCATTCAAGATTAGACAAACATTACAGGGAGACAGAACAGGATCAAACATTACAGGGAAATAGAACAGGATTGCTGACGGTATGTCATCATGACAGAAAAATAGCCAGATTTGAAATAAACTGCCAATGCTACAAATGCTGTGTATAAATGTCAAATTTATAATCCAAAAACATTATCTGGCACAGTAATAGCAGCAGCATTTGTAAGATGGAATAATTTCGACAAATACCATACTTACAAGGCCAGCGCCGCCAGTGATGTTGCACACTCTCTTAGCTGAAAGGAAGTTACAGTATGTGAGGTTCTCCTGATGCAATGCTTTATGCCCTAAAGACACACATGCGCACGCACACACACACACATACACACACACACACACACACACATTTTATTGCTTTTAGATATGGTGATGTTTTTCATATGCAAATGAGGCATTTTTTATGAGGGGCAGTTAGGGACTTTATTCAGAATCACCTCTTACATACACTACTGAAATGCTCTCACATAAACAACTGAAATGTTTTTCGCTCACCCACACTACTAAAACACTCTTATACACACTACTGAAATGCTCCCACATACACTTCGGAAATGCTCTTACATACACTACCGAAATGCTCTTACATACACTACTGAAAGGCTCTTACATACACTACTGAAATGCTCTTACATACACTACTGAAATGCTCTTACATACACTACTGAAATGCTCTTACATACACGACTGAAATGCTCTTACATACACTACTGAAATGCTCTTACATACACTACTGAAATGCTCTTACATACACTACTGAAATGCTCTCACATACACGACTGAAATGCTCTTACATATACGACTGAAATGCTCTTACATACACTACTGAAATGCTCTCACATACACTACTGAAATGCTCTCACATAAACAACTAAAATGTTTTACTCTCACGCACACACACACACATCACTTGCGTGTGAGAGACAATTTTAGTAGTATGTGTGCAAAGATTTCAGTTATATGTATGAGAGCATCTTACCAGTGTGTATGAGAGACATTGCATTCCGGTTCCGGTCACCAATAATGCCCGCCCCTTTTCAGTTGTTTAGTTTTTTTTTTTTAAGCCAAGTTTTTTTGTGAACAAAAATGTCTGGACTTTCAATGCAACAAGGGTCGGGCTGCCACCGTGGGTTGCACCTGCGTGCCGCGACACCTGAGCTGCCACACAGCGGTGCTTTGTCCTCCCGACAGCCAAGCAGCCTGGAGCACTCGTTCCGTTGCGATAGTGCACCGCAGCATTATCAAGCGCAACATCGGGGCAAGAGGAGGAAAAGGTAATTAGACATTTTTTATTTCTAAATGATTGTTGAATCCCACGGAATGTAAGACAACATAGCATTGTAGCCATTAAGAAGTTAGCCTTGGGTGCCTCCACTACAAACAAGTTAGCAACTAGTGTTTCTGCGACTCCTAAGAGTCTGACATCTATTGCAAACTTGCCGTTTGTCTCGGAGGAAACGGGAAAAAGTACACTGTCATATCAGCTAATAATGTTTGCAGAGTTGTTGCTATGTACGTCGGTAGCTGATCAAATAGTAATGATAACAGATCACATTTATTTAGGGCTTTTCTTTGGACTAGATAAGGGGTCCCCAAACTACGGCCCGCCAACGTCCAACATCCGGCCTGCTGGAGTTATTATTTTTTGTTTTATTATTTTAAATCTGTCTTTTCTAATCCATTTTTTGATGTCCCCTAGCCGCTCAAGCAAATCATATCGTCTAAAAATGCATTTTCCCATATGACTTATATTGTCTTAGCTATTTTCACGTGATCTGATTGTTACATTCTTATTTCAGAGTCACCACGCAGCTGCATGACCATTTCAACAAGGACGGAATACACAACCTCTGGATTCATGGAAGTGGGCTTCCAAACAACTTCTGTGCATCTCCACGCAAGGGGGGCAGACACCTCTTCAGCTGTGGCATTCAGGTGTCATTAATAATGCAGGAATCCCTCCAGTTACAAGCAGCATTTTGATGTTGACAACTACTATGGCATTGATGAAGAAGGTCCACTACCTGAACTCCAGACAAATAATAACATTGTAATTCCACATTGATGTAAACATTAGTGAGATGACAATGAACATTTTTCAACAAGTGAACCCACTTGAAAAGTTCATGAAATGTTACGCTTACAACTGTGACTCCAGCGCTTTTAGTATAGGTGTTCACTCTGGGTTGTTCGGTGTTGCGCATGGTTTGATTTATGCTAACAATCTCCGGGAAATATGGGTCTAGTCCACTTGACCATGCCCATTATTGGAAACCCCATCTGGATGTGTTGAATAGTGTGGCATTGGGTGGTCTATTTTGTCCATTAGGGAATGATATGGTTATTAAGGGGGTCCGGTCCGATGACCATGGATGAAGTACTGGCTGTCCAGAGTCGAGACCCAGGATGGACCGCTCGCCTGTGTATCGGTTGGGGACATCTCTACGCTGCTGATCCGCCTCCGCTTGGGATGGTTTCCTGCTGTGAACGGGACTCTCGCTGCTGTGTTGGATCCGCTTTGAACTGAACTCTCGCGGCTGTGTTGGAGCCACTATGGATTGAACTTTCACAGTATCATGTTAGACCCGCTCGACATCCATTGCTTTCGGTCCCCTAGAGGGGGGGGGGTTGCCCACATCTGAGGTCCCCTCCAAGGTTTCTCATAGTCAGCATTGTCACTGGCGTCCCACTGGATGTGAATTCTCCCTGCCCACTGGGTGTGAGTTTTCCTTGCCCTTTTGTGGGTTCTTCCGAGGATGTCGTAGTCGTAATGGTTTGTACAGTCCTTTGAGACATTTGTGATTTAGGGCTATATTAATAAACATTAATTGATTGATGGTTAACACTGGATCTGGGTCTTGATGTTTCAGAGTTATTCGACTTTTAAAGAATTTAGCTTCTTCACTATCTCCCGGGGCGAGTAGTTCATTCATTCATTCATTCATTATCAATAGACAATTAAACTTTAGCAACTAAACACATATTTACACACCTATGCTTCAACATAATAAGTAGTCTTTACTTGATGGATAGCCCAGATTCACAACCCTACAAACCAAACAAATACATCCATATTGTCTGGACATACATAGATGTCTTCTTTGTTCAACGTGGCTCTGTTTTTTTTTTTTTTAATCCATTTATCGTTTTCTTTTGGAGTACTTTGTTGTTGCACGCCTTTTAGTATATCATCATTCATGTCACCAGTTTGTAGTTTAAAAACTTGTTTTCTTGTTCCGCTGTTTGTTTTGCTGTTTTGTCCGCAAACGTGATATTGCATCCGTTCTGTTGACGTGTGCTGCACATTTGCACATTACTGTTTTAGCTGGTTTCTGTACGGCTTTTAATAATTTTTTTAACAGTTCTCCATGTGTTACAGGATTTCCTGTTGACGTTATCATTCCTCTATTTTGTCAATGTTGTGCAAATGTGTGCACTGTTGAGAATGCATATTGGCTATTTGTCTGTATTGTAACATTTTGAACTTTCATTAATTTACATGCTTTAGTGTTCCTAGTTGTGCAGCTTGCATTGGGTAATCTGATGGACATTTGATAGCTTTCAAAACTTCAGTTGCTGTAACAACCGCACATCCTATTCTATTTTTATTTCACTGAATGCTGCTTTAGCTTCTAAATTCCACTCTACTGGTGTTGACATTTTTAGATCTTTTTCATACATTAATTTACTTACAGGAGCTATTATTTTAGCGTAATTTGGTATCCAACTTCTACAGTAATTAGTTAATCCTAGAAATAACATCATTTGCTTCTTTGTTTGTGGTTTTGGTGCTTATAGTACTGCTGTTTTTCTGCTTCCCACAATAGTGCGTCCATCTTTGTTCAGAGAATGTCCTAGATATTTGACTTCTGTTTTGCATAGTTGGACTTCTGTTTTGCTTACTTTGTGTCTTTTACAATGTAGATGATTTAATAACACTAATGTATCTTTTCTACAGGTTTCCTCATCCGGTGATGCTAATAATATGTCATCTACGTATATCAGGACTTTTATCTTCCTCCTGGAGGGTTTAATTTGGACATGCTTACATGCATTGCTTGTGAATAGATTGTCGGACTTTCCACATACCCTTGAGGTAGTCTTGTATAGGTGTATATTTTCCCTTTTATAAGTAAATGCAAACCAAAATTGACTTTTTTTATGTATTGGTACCGAGAAGACTGCCTTACTGATATCAATCACTGTGAAATGTGTCCAAATCCTGCATATGATGTTTAAAATTACAGCATTAATTGTTCTATAAAACACTAAATCAATATTCCTAATTCAAATGTTATACATAATACTTCATGTAATTTTAAGTAACATTTTAAACCCACTAAAACGGTATATAAGTGACTTAAACTATAATTTTATAACTCAAAAGTGACATTCTTCCATTTCTTTATATTTCTTATTTGTAATTATTATTCAACAATATTCAAAGCACCGACTGAGAAAATAGTACTATTTACTCAGCACATCATATAAATGTCATTATTTTACTAATTCTTGCGTCTTGGGCTTTTTTAAACTATCATTTGTGTCTGTCAGTTACATTCGAGCATGCTGACTTCCTGCCGTGAGTGATATCCTACAAAATAAAAGCATGCATTTATTTTCATTCGTTTATTACTCGCATTATACTATCAAACGTTGAAAGTTAACTGATAACTGTTGTGAGGGCCAGGCCTCCTTATATATTCTATCTTATGCCATTATCTTATCTTGGTGTACTGCAGCTGTGTAAAAAAAAGTTAAACCGACTTTAACTTACACGTAATACATTCATTTTCAAATTTCCACTTCCAATGTGCCACACGCACACACACACACACACACCCAAGGTTGTGTGTGCGCGCGAGTGCACATTCCAAGAAATAAGGCGAACAACACTCAAAGAGCGTTTTTCTTTCTTTTTTTTCTTCCTCTGCCTATAAACATGTAAATTATTTTATATCACTTTATCATGCTATACATATCGACTCTTATAATAGTTATTATCTAGGTTTTTATTTGTTTCATTATTTTAATGTATATATATATATATATATATGTGTGTGTGTGTGTGTGTGTGTGTGTGTGTGTGTGTGTGTATATATGTATATGTATATATATATATATATATATATATATATGTGTATATATATATATGTGTGTGTATATGTGTATATATGTATATGTGTATATATATATATATATGTATATGTATATATATGTATATCTTCAGTCTACATTTTCTTCATATCTTATTTCAATACCCCCACATTATCTGTCGTACGCATTAGTTTATTCCATTTTGCATTTAATTATTCTTAAATATATATGTATATATATATATATATATATATATATATTTAGCAGCCATTCCTAATCATAGCCCATTCCGTCACATCTCGATCTTGTAAATGTATTAGACAGACTGTTGATCTTGAAGAAATTTAGTTTAAACTTAGTTTTATTCTCTACATGTAATTCTATATGCTCCAGTTTCACACAAAAATTTTATTTTTTTGTCCTTTATTTCAATTATTATTTCTGGTTTACTTGCTGTTTGTTTACTTAAGTTCTCATAACTTAGTATGTCCTTATGATCACTCTGATCATTTTCTTTGTCTTTTGGTGTGGTCTTTGGAGATTTGGATGTTTCCCGACCTAGTAATGTTGAATAACCTTAATTGTTGTTTTTTTCTTTCTTTTTTTTTTTTTTTTCCTCAGGAAAGTCTCAGGCAAAATGTCCTTCTTTCCCACAACACCAACATGCAGCAGGGTGTAACTGCTGTTGTTGTCATTGTCATTTCTTTTGGGTCCCTTTTTGATCTTACTGTTGGTTTTTCCGATACACTTTCATTGTATGGCGGTGGATTTTTTTATTTGTTTAACGATGATCTACGTTTTATTATTGTTGGAGCGCTGGGTGGGGAGGTTTCTGTCTGTACTTCTTCCTCACAATCTTCCCTTATAATTTGCCTATTTCTTCTCCTAACTGGCCCTGTGTCTCTTAGCCCTTTCTTTTTCCTCTTCTTTTCCCTTTCTTTTCCTTTCTTCCTGTTACTTAGCACTTTGAGCCATCCACATCCAGCACTCCAAGTGCTCCCACCCCATTCTGGCCAGTTTCTTTTTGTTATTTCCGCATTTTTGTATTATTGATTCCCGCAGCTTTAATATATCACCTTCTTTGAGGCTTTAATATATCACCTACTCTGAAGCTTCCGGTAAATTCAGTTTAGAGATCCAGAGAAATTTCGGTAGGTCTGGATTTTTGTTTTTTCTACTGCTTTCCAGTCTTTACATTTTAACTCATCTTTTAGACTAACCTTTGGTTTACTTGTCCCTTTTACCATTTTGAGTATTTGGAGTAACCCGTCGTCTCCTACAGAGCCGAACTTATAAGGATTACTTTTGTCTTTGTTGTAGGATAGTGGTTTAATTTATTATTGTGGTACACGTCGCTTCTGCTGGAGGTTTTTCCCCCAGTGGAGATGTCATGCCTAATGCACCCACAATAACCCACTATTTCTTCTCACAACTTTAGTATGGAGTGATAGCCTTGTGGCGATCACTCCCACACACTCTCACGTTCACACCTTTCACACTCCTTCTACTGAATTTTCAGGTACCGTGGACTCGTGGACTTCTTCTGTTTTAGAATTTTCGGTTTTTACGTAGACTCCGTGGTCCTTAATTTGGCTTATTTTCAATGTTGAATCTTACAGAACTTTCATTCTTTGTGGACTCTGCCGTCCTTCTGATTCTTAGGCCTTTTTACCTGTTAGAGCCTAGGATTCACAGGGTTTATTTCTGCGTCGTAACCCTTAGTCACACGCTTTTTCTGTGTGTCGTAACCCTTAGTTACACACATTTTCCATGCGTCATAACCTTTAGTTACACGCTTTTTCTTTCTTCTATGCGTCGTAACAGTCAGTCACACGCTATTTTTCCTTTGTAATTCAAAATGTACTCACTGAAATCTGCGTTCCTTCCTCTTGTCCTCGGTTTCCGGTCAGTCGTGAAAATCCCAGCCCGGGGTGAAGAAAATCAACTCCTCAATGGGAGATGTGAGTGCCAGGGTCTTCTGATTTTACTCACCCGGCTGGAATTGTCAGACGTGTTGGAATCCGGCTCGAAAGACCAAGAAGATGTCAGGTTCAAACACTGATGACATCTATTAATCAGACAAGAAGCAAGGAACCAGGCAGAGACAGAGTTCAATAGGGCTCATGAGGAGAACGCGGGCACTGCACACTTAGTCACAGTCTCACCCTACGCTCTAAGGTCCAGCTCCCGCGTCCCTCTTTTTATTCAGAGTTCCATAGTCAACATCACTGAGGCTGCCTCTAAAAGGAGTGGTCACATATATTATGCAAAGCAGGTGCAGGACGCACAGTACGTGACTGAATGTGCTGGGGGCCTTGTGATTTCGACTTGTCCCTGCTTCGTCTGCGTGTGGTCATCTTCGTTGAGGTCCTTGGAGTCTGTCTCGTCTGCGTGCTGTCATCCCATCCCTGCCGAGGTCCCTGAAGTCCTTGGCTACCAGCGGGCCAAAACAAAGATAACATCTGTGGCTGAGGCCACCCCTCAGACAAGAAGTTTTGTCCTTGCATGGACTAGAAAAAAGTCTAACTTGAGCACAATAGCTAATAACTAAAGCAACGGACTTTAAGCAGATTTAAGTTAGTGTGATAATATATACATAATTATTCTAACACAAACACATTTCGGGAGCACATCCGCACACAACAGAACATATACCCAGGATCCCTTGCAGCACTAACTCTTCTGGGATGCTACAATATAGCGCCCTCCCCTCCCTCACCCCCCATCTCCTGAAATCGGAGGTCTCAGGTTGCCAAGTATGCACAAGAGGTTAAAACAATGTTTAGAACTTGTTGAATTAGGTCCTGACGTTGAGCAACTCAAACATAACGTTGAAACAACATACTTTTTGACAACGTTTATTCAATGTCAGGTCGTGACATTGATTTGACCTCTGAAATTTGGTCCTTTTATCAACCAACAACATGGATCCAGCGTTGGATATCGACATTGTCTCAATTTACAAATAACTATTTCTCAGCGATGTTTCAAAGTCTGTTTTAAAGGACATGTATGAATAATCAACGTTGTATGAATGTCTTTTGCCTGCTGGGAGTGATACGCTGTCTGGAACTGCGTCGCCAAGTTAGCGGGCCACACTCATGTTGTTGATGATTTATTTGGTTAATTCACTGAATATGGTCCACTTTTTCTTCTCAGCAATGTCCTTCACTTCCACTTTCTTACTTACCATGGTTGGTAAACACGACTATGTTCATCTTTAGCTTCAGGCAAGTTTTTCAGTCGGAATATACAGGGTATACTTTAACATTTGCTACACCAACTAATTAAGGGGACGCTTGTGTAACGCTTCTCCGTAAAATACAGAAAAATCTTTGCTTTTTTTTTTTTTTTAAATGAGCATTTTTGACAAAAATCCTTGTAAATTCTCCTGATAACCAGCATCCTCTGCAGTGGACACGCATGATAGGGATATTTTTTTTTTTTTTTTTTACAAAATTAGCAACACAAAAATATATACACTGCTGCCATTAGCATTACAGTGTAATATCTTCTTTATTTAGTTGCCTGTATAACCCAGTCCTTCTCTGACAGTGGGACAGACCATGGTGGAAGATGAGGAAAGACCAGTGTGTTGCTTCCTTTTAATGTTAATAAGCTTACAATGTTCTGCAAAAGTATATAAAAACTGTTTTGAGATTTTTGATGCATTTTCAGAGTTGTTATTCACTCTGGAGTGATTTCACAACACATCAGCAAAACTCGAAGTGATACATCCGCTAAAACTTTCCATGCATGAATCACTAACCAAAAAAAAGGAAAAAAATAGCATTTTAGTGCTTGTTTTCAGATATATTCCGCACATATATTCGCTCTTCAGAAATAAACAATTACTGGATTGATGCATTGGGAGAAAATAATTTATTATAGTTTATATACATAGTATTCACAGGTGAGTCTATAGACACAATCACGGAAAATAAATGTCATCACATTGCATTATGACAGTTGCTCCATAAACAAGAGCTGCCTTCCCTTGGTGTGACATGATGTGTAAAACAAAAAGAAAATGTATATATACATATATGATGTTTTAGTAATGTATGGGTCTTCCATCCAGTCTGTTTGAAATGATTGATGGTAAGAGTTCAATAAGCTAAATGCTGCCTTAGGGGTAGAAGAAAATGAGCCAAAAAAAGAAATACCAGGCCTGCATGTCCTCATTTAGTTCTATGACTTCACTGGGCCCTTGCAACAGAAGGGAACTCAACAAAACTACCATGTCAGCAAAGACTCTAAAACACACACACACACACACACACACAAATGTTGTGTGAATGTGTTCTACGACGTGTGTTCCTCCTCGTGTTGCAAAACGTGTCGCTGCTGCTGCCGACAAGCCCATTTATGGCGAACTCTCTGTGAGCTTCTGGGCTTTTTTTTTATTTATTTTTTTTATTAGGGCTGAAACAAATTTCCATCTTTCACCAACACATGTGTATTTAGTCTCTCAGTACAGCCGGAAGTGTCAATTGAAGGCCGGAGCGCTACTTGGTGGGAGTGTGGGCGTGTCGTCTCGAAACGCGTCTGATTGTAAGTCTGCAAAACAGAAGAAGACTGGTTAATGTTTATTGAAAAACACAAAAAGATGGCGATCAGGGGAGAATAGTGATTCTCAAACTGTGATATGTGGTACGCCAAAGAATCACTTGATTAAAGTACAGTGTTTTATTTTTCTTATATTCAAACCCAGTGTTACAGTTCAAACTGTGTGTAATGTTACAGTGACCAAAAAATAGTAAATATACTTGCTTAAAAAAAATCTGCCTTGTTTTTAATAAATACTTAAGCCTAATACGCTACTGTATTTAAATGTTGGTCATTATGGTTATACTACTTGGTGGAAAAAAGTTCGACTTTTTTGCGACCTGTTTGCGCACTCTTGTTTGTTTAGTAACCATGGCAACTTATTAGCTTTACCTGCCTCATGTGTGCGGGACACGCACCTGCTCTAATTAAGAGACTATTACTTAAGCCTGTCTTTGCCAGTGAGTCAGCCTGGCGACATTGCTCTTTTCATGCTCGTTTCATGCCATTGCTTCATTCATGCTGCAGTAAGTCTTGTTCGATCTATGCCATAGTTTGTTTCGTTGTTTTCTATGTCCATAGTTCAGTCTAAGTGTTAGCGTATGTTTCTTCCGTTAAGTTTAACTTTCCTTTTAATAATAATGATATAATAATAAATATGTTCCTACCTGAAAGCCTTGTCCGGAATAGACCGTTTGCATCCTCGCAGTAAGCTGTGAAAACCTCGTCTTGACATAATGTACTAAAATTGTGGTAATTTGGTAAGGCGGTGCCATCCTTACATTAATTAATGTTTCACCATAAGATGCTATATTAAAACTTGTGTACCGATGATATGAAAGTTTGTCACTGCAATACTAACTAGTTTTATCTAAAGTTCCATCAAGGTTTATTTTGAAGCAAACGTGGGCGCAGAGCACATTCCTCTAACTAGTGTGACGACATCACTGCCTGTGCAATGCGCGTCGCGCATACACTTTGATCAAACATCATGTCAATGTTAACGGGTTAATATATATATATATATATATATATATATATATATATATATATATATATACATATATATACACACACACACAATGTGTGTGTACTTGTATATATATGTATATGTAAATAAATAAACAAGTAAAACATTGAGATGACTATATCGTTTTAGTAAGTGGATAAACGCAGGCTTTTCCTGGGCTCCTTGTTAGTGTGTACTGATGATAAAGACAATGTACACTTCATTGCACATGTAATATATCACTTATTTTAAAAATTGTTGATCGTGCTGAAGGACAAGCTAATTCCCCCCAAAAATGCACAAAATGTTTTAAAAAGTATCTGTGTGAATGTGAGTGTGAATGTTGTCTGTCTATCTGTGTTGGCCCTGTGATGAGGTAGCGACTTGTCCAGGGTGTACACCGCCTTCTGCCCGATTGTAGCTGAGATAGGCACCAGCGCCCCACGCGACCCCAAAGGGAATAAGCGGTAGAAAATGGATGGATGGATGGATTTGCCTGTTATTATAGGTGAATAATTGGCAGCCACATTCATTTTCATGCTCAAATTAAGTCACACTCCAGGTCTTTATGTCAAAATATGGTTGCCTCCCAAAAAATGCTTCAAAAAATATCACACCGGTAATATTTTTTCCACTTGAAACTTAACACATTTAAGTCTACTACAGCCTAAAACATGCCTTTGAAAAAAATCTTTTAAAAAATAAAAAATAAAAGCTACAATAAAATATTCATACCAACTATTTTATAATTTTTTGTGTTTGTTTGGGTTTTTTAGCATTTTTAAAGCCAATAGGTTTTACTCCGTTACATTTGTACCTTTTTTGATAAATCGTGCTTGTCAGAGTAGTTTTAATGCAACATACTTTTACTTGAGTATTTATGTTATTTTCTAAAATCCCATAAAGAGGACACATATATGCGTGCTAAGGCCAGGACGAGGTGAAAATTTGCCAATGATACTTGAACTTGCTTTATAAATGATATATTTATTTAAATAAAGCATTTTTTCTCCTCTGTTGACAGCAGTGTTGGCGCTAGGAATTTTCAAAATGGGGTCCCAGTGACCCCATCAAGTCATAAAAATGGGATCCCACAGTAGATTTTTGGGGTCCCACTTTTTTGTAAGCGTTTTGAAAACAAATGATAAACGTATGCATTGTCCTGTTATATCTCACAATATATACTGTGTTTTGGAAAAAGGTTGTCATAAACGTTACTTAATTCTTTTTAAAGAAATAATATAAAAGGAGACAAATTTGTATGCATTTGTAAAAATGTATTTAGTTATAAACATTCATTCACTTTCTTCTTTCATTCATGGATCTAAACTTTACCGCTGCTGGTAGTTTTTTCTATGTTTTTATTTAATATGTTGTATTTATTTCGGTATAAAAGTGTAAAAAGTGTTTTGCTTGGGTCATTAAATGATGACAATAGCGTGCCAGGGCATGCATACATTTTATATTTAACGCTTAAATCTCTGGAGTCTACATCAACTTCAGATCTATTCCTCATTTCAAAATGTTTTAGGTTTTTTTTATATTGTTTTTTTTATATTTGTTTGTTTTCCGCCCTTTTTTGTCGAACAAAACGTTTTTATTTTTTATGGCAAACGCAAAATATGCAAAATCTTCCACCAAAAATATTTTTCAAAGTGGAATTTCTGATGTGACGTAATCGGGGGTGAGGTGGGGGGTTAGGGGTAAACAGGGGGGGTCTTTTTTAGCATCCCGGAAAAGTCAGTGTTGCAAGGAGTTCTGGGTATTTGTTCTGTTGTGGTTATGTTGTGTTACAGTGCAGATGTTCTTCCGAAATGTGTTTGTCGTTTTTGTTTGGTGTGGGTTCACAGTGTGGCATATATTCGTAACAGTGTTAAAGTTGTTTGTACGGCCACCCTCGGTTCGACCTGTATGGCTGTTGAGAAAGTATGCCTTGCTTGACAATCAAAACCACAATCTCGCTCTCTAGCTCTCTCTGTGTCTGCCCCTCCTTCACGAATGTTGTTGTGTGCGCACACCATCACAATTGTATTGTTGTTAACCCCCCCCTTAACCATGTATGTATATTGAAAATAAACGCAACCTTGACACAAAACACCGGTCATTTCAGGTATTTGAGAAACCCCACCCGGACACACCGGACAGTCCCGCAAAAGAGGAAATGTCCGGGGAAAAGAGGACGTATGGTCAGTCTAATTTATTTGACGAAGAAACTCTACTTTGACTTCGACACTTTAAGTTTCATTCCAATGGCTAACTTTATTTATATCATCATTTCATTCATCATTGCTCATTTGTAGTGGTCTTTCTTGAACTATTTGGAGAAAAGATAAAAAATAACTAAAAACCGGCATAGCTAGGTTGGTAGAGTGGCCGTGCCAGCAACTTGAGGGTTGCAGGTTCAATTCCCGCTTCCGCCATCTTAGTCACTGCTGTTGTGTCCTTGGGCAAGACACTTGACCCACCTGCTCCCAGTGCCACCCACACTGGTTTAAATGTAACTTAGATATTGGGTTTCACTATGTAAAGCGCTTTGAGTCACTAGAGAAAAGTGCTATATAAATATAATTCAATTCAATTTATAATCTATTGGCTCATTAGAGAAACGAAGTGAGTGCAGGTGACGTTTGACTCCATTTGATCAATAAAACAGAGCCTGGCAGTCACACGACCGCACTCATATTACACACCGTAAAAAGTAACATGAGGCCACACAATGCTTCAATGTTTACCTTTCATACTAGGAAAAAATGACATTTATATCATGCGCTGTCATCTGTGTCAGTAGAAATGTTCACTTTTCAGCTTACAATAATTCCACTTTCAACTAAACAAAACCCATAGTGGTAAGTTGTAGATGTTTTTATGTAGCTTTTCATTCTCCGTAAACACCATAATTTCAGTAGCATGTAGCCCTTGCAGAAGAAAACAGTACAAGCTAAGACATGCATGCTCTGAATGGGGCAAAATAGCCCCATCTGGTGGACAAATGTAAATGTTAAAAATACCCCGGCCATATCAAACCAAAGACTATAAAAATAGGACCCATTACATCCCTGCTTAGCACTCAGCATCAAGGGTTGGAATTGGGGGTTAAATCACCAAAAATGATTCCCGACCATGCCACCGCTGCTGCTCACTGCTCCCCTCACCTCCCAAGGGGTGGAACAAGGGGATGGGTCAAATGCAGAGGGTAATTTCACCATACCTAGTGTGTGTGTGTGTGTGACTGTCAGTGGTACTTTAACTTTAACCTTAGTTAGTTAGTTAGTTAGTTAGTTAATGTAAACGCTCAGTTCACCATACCTAGTGTGTGTGTGTGTGACTATCAGTGGTACTTTAACTTTAACCTTAGTTAGTTAGTTAGTTAGTTAGTTAGTTAGTTAGTTAGTTAGTTAGTTAGTTAATGTAAACGCTCAGTTAGTTAGTTAGTAAATGTAAACGCTCAGTTCACCATACCTAGTGTGTGTGTGTGACTATCAGTGGTACTTTAACTTTAACCTTAGTTAGTTAGTTAGTTAGTTGGTTGGTTGGTTGGTTGGTTGGTTGGTTGGTTGGTTGGTTGGTTAGTTAGTTAGTTAGCTAGTGTAAACGCTCAGTTAGTTAGTTAGTTAGTTAGTTAGTTAGTTAGTTAGTTAGTTGGTTGGTTGGTTGGTTGGTTGGTTGGTTGGTTGGTTAGTTAGTAAAATGATTCAAAAAGTTGGGTCAGATTTTTAATAAAACTTTCAGTTAATGTCCGAAATGAGATAAATAACCAGTCATTATATTTTAGGGCAGCTCTAGATCAATTATACTGCATTACCTTATGCTTAAGTCCTTCCCTCCACCCACAGAGACAAAGACGGTGGATGACTGACAGTACACTGTGGATCACTGAGTGCTTTTCTAGTTAGTTCATGTGAAGATCAAATTAAGATCAAAGATGTAATTTTTTTATGAATTTATAATGGTACATTTTTTGTCTTGAGGGAGAAATGTGTCGCGTCTTATTGAAGCACTGCATTTCACTTTTATATATTCCACACAGCCAAAATGGCTTGAAGACAAATAGGTGAATGGCACAAAATGTTCGTATCAGTGATTCTCAAAGTTAGAGAATCACTAACCACCTCAGAAAACACCTGGCACTCGTTGTATCGCCAAAACACAGCAGCATAGTAGGCCTAGGAATTCATTAAAAACAAGTCAGTGGTTTTATTTAACATGTATATTGAATATTTTGGCCACTGTAACATTACATACAGTTTGAACAGTAACACTGTGTTTGAATATTTCATTGTTTCTTTGGTGTACCACGAGGTGGAGCCCCAGTTTGAGGATCACCAGTTTAAAAGTTTATGACGACATGTCTGACTCACCAATGAGCGTCAAGCCTTGCTGCTCGCTCAGAATAACTGACGTCTCTTCCTCTTCCTCCTCCTCCTCCTCGTCCTCCTCTCCCCAGTCGGCGATGTTGGCAGGGGGGATGCACTGCTCCAGGAAGAGGTCCTCCTCGTCCTCCTCGTCCATGTCTATGTTCTCAGGAGGCCATCGCAGCTCCCCACTCTCCACCTCGCTCACCTCGGTGGGCTCCACGACGATGGAGGGCAGGCGCTCCCTCTCATGGTTCCGGCTCAAACTGTTCAAGGACGTCTCGGGGCCCAGGACCACCTCGACCGGGTCGGGGAAGATCTGAATGACAAGAGGTAGACATTCGAAGCTGTGGTATACCTGCGTTGACATTAGATATTTACTATTTACTAACTGTATTCTGGTTTTATTATACAGGAGATACTTGACTATCTTTATTTTGGTTTCATTATTCACTGGTTAATTGTGTAACTTTATAGGTTGATTGGCAACACTAAATTGGCCCTAGTGTGTGAATGTGAGTGTGAATGTTGTCTGTCTATCTGTGTTGGCCCTGCGATGAGGTGACGACTTGTCCAGGGTGTAGCCTGCCTTCCGCCCGATTGTAGCTGAGATAGGCGCCAGCGCCCCCCGCGACCCCGAAATGGAATAAGTGGTAGAAAATGGATGGATGGATGGATATTTTAGTTTTTTTATAGTCTCATTAATCAACTAACTTTATTTTGGTTTTGTTATACACGGGTAAATTCCATCCATCCATTTCCTACCACCGATCGCCCATGGGGTCGCAGGGGGATGGGGGGAGCCCATCAACTTAATTTTGGTTTTATTTCACACTGATTAATTAACTAGCTTTATTTTGGTTGTATTATACACTGTTTAATATATATATATAGCTTGGTTGGTAGAGTGGCCGTGCCAGCAACTTGAGGGTTGCAGGTTCGATCCCCACTTCTGCCATCCTAGTCACTGCCGTTGTGTCCTTGGGCACACCTGCTCCCAGTGCCACCCACACTGGTTTAAAAATGTAACTTAGATATTGGGTTTCACAATGTAAAGCGCTTTGAGTCACTAGAGAAAAGCACTATATGAATATAATTCACTTCACTTCACAATTATTTGACTAGCTTTATTTTGGTTTTATACTACACTGGCAACTTAACTAACTTTATTTTTATTTTTTTACATTGCTTGATTATTTAACTAACTTTATTTTGGGGGGGTTGCACACGGGTTAATTAGCTTTATTTTGGTTTTATGATACATGTGTTAATTACCTAACTTTATTTTGGTTTTTTAAATATATTGGCAACTTAACTAACTTTATTTTTGTTTTATTAAACACCGTTTAATTATTTTACTAACTTTATTTTGGTTTTACTACACACTGGTTACATAACTAACTTTATTTTTGTCTTATGTATGGCACAAGTTAATTAACTCATTTTATTTTTGGTTTTATTGCACAATAGTTAATTAACTAACTTTATTTTGGTTTTATGATACATGTGTTAATTAACTAACTTTAATTTGTTTTTTTAAATATATTGGCAACTTTAACTTCATTTTTGTTTTATTATACACTGTTTAATTATTTTACTAACTTCATTTTGGTTTTATTACACACTGGTTACATAACTAACTTTATTTTTGTCTTATGGCACAAGTTAATTTACTAATTCTATTTTTTGTTTTATTGCACAATAATTAATTAACTAACTTTATTTTGGTTTTATTACACACGTGCTAATTAACTAACATTAATTTTGGTTGTATGACACTGGTTAGTTTTTGTTTTTTTATACTCATTAATCAACTTACTTAATTTTGGTTTTACTGTACACAAATAAATTAACTATTTTTTTTATTTAACTAATATTATGCTGGTTTATTTTACTAGCTTTATTTTGGTTTTATTAAACATGTGTTAATTAACTAACTTTGTCCGGGTACTCCGGCTTCCTCCCTCTTCCAAAGATATGCACCTGGGGATAGGTTGATTGGCAACACTAAATTGACCCTAATGTGTGAATGTGAGTGTGAATGTTGTCCGTCTATCTGTGTTGGCCCTGCGATTAGGTGGCGACTTGTCCAGGGTGTACGCCGCCTTCCGCCCGATTGTAACTGAGATAGGCTCCAGCGCCCCCGCCACCTCAAAGGGAATAAGCGGTTGAAAAATGGATGGATGGATGGATGGATGGATGGATTTCAGTTTTATTTTACACTACTTAATTAACTAACTTCATTTTGGTGTCATTTTACACTGGTTAATTTATTAACTTTATTTTGGTTTTATTAAATAAGTTAAAGTTAAGTTAAAGTTCAAGTACCAATGATTGTCACACACACACTAGGTGTGGTGAAATTTGTCCTCTGCATTTGACCCATCACCCTTGATCGCCCCCTTGGGAAGTGAGGGGAGCAGTGGGCAGCAGCGGTGCCGCGCCCGGGAATCATTTTATGGTGATTTAACCCCCATTCCAACCCTTGATGCTGAGTGCCAAGCAGGGAGGCAATGGGTCCAATTTTTTTATAGTCTTTGGTAAGACTCGGCCGGGGTTTGAACTCCCAACCTACCGATCTCTGGGCGGACACTCTAGGCCACTTTATTTTGGGGTTCATGACACATTGGTTAATTAACTACCTTTATTTTGGTTCCATTACACACGCATTAACTAACTAACTTCATATGTATGATTATTCGGTGTGACTCCATTGTAATTAGATTTATTTTTATTTTTTTGCCACATTCTATGCTAACAACAGCATTATCTAGTTAACTAACACGCGTCAATTAACTGACTTTGTTGTGGCTAATGCTACGTAGCTAGCGGTGGTGTACTTTAGGGATTGATTGATTGATTGATTGATTGATTGATTGATTGATTGATTGAGACTTGTATTAGAAGTTTGCACAGTACAGTACATATTCCGTACAATTGACCACTAAATGGTAACACCCGAATAAGTTTTTCAACTTGTTTAAGTCGGGGCTTCACGGTGGCAGAGGGGTTAGTGCATCTGCCTCACAATACGAAGGTCCTGAGTAGTCCTGGGTTCAATCCCGTGCTAGGGATCTTTCAGTGTGGAGTTTGCATGTTCTCTCCTTAAATGCATGGGTTCCCTCCGGGTAATCCGGCTTCCTCCCACCTCCAAAAACATGCACCTGGGGATAGGTTGATTGGCAACACTAGATTGGCCCTAGTGCATGGGTGTCAAACTCTGGCCCGCGGCCCAAATTTGGCCCGCCATGTAATTTCATTTGGCCCTGGAGGCAATATCAAATTAACATTAGAGCTGGCCCGCCGGTATTATACAGAGGCAGTGCCGCTGTAACACCACATTCACCGCTAATGCTCATACTTGCCAACCCTCCCGATTTTCCCGGGAGACTCCCGAAGTTCAGTGCCCCTCCCGAAGATCTCCCTGGGCAACCATTCTCGTGAATATCTCCCAATTTCCACCCGGACAACAATATTGGGGGCCGTGCCTTAAAGGCAATGCCTTTAATGTTCTCTACAACCTGTCGTCACGTCCACTTATCCTCCATACAAACAGCGTGCCGGCCAAGCCTCATGATATAACCAGTTTGTACTCACTCATAAGTGAATGCAACGCATTCTTAGTCAACAGCTATACAGGTCACACTGAGGGTGGCCGTGTAAACAACTTTAACACTGTTACAAATATGCACCACACTCTGAACCCACACCAAACAAGAATGACAAACACATTTCGGGAGAACATCCGCACCGTAACACAACACAACAAATACCCAGAACCCCTTGCAGCACTAACTCTTCCGGGACACTACAATACACGTTACCACCTAAAAGGTTAATTTGTTCAGTTTTAAATTTTGGCCCTCTCTGTATTTGAGTTTGACACCCCTGCCCTAGTGTGAATGTGAGTGTGAATGTTGTCTATCTGTGTTGGCCCTGCGATTAGGTGGCGACTTGTCGAGGGTGTACACTGCCTTTCGCCCGATTGTAGCTGAGATAGGAGGCGCCAGCGCCCCCTGCCACCCTAAAGGGAATAAGCGGTAGAAAATCGATGGATGGATGAACTTGTTTAAGTCCACGTTAATCAGTTCATGGGCTCCCATTAGCATGTTAATATCGGCTCAAAGGGTTTTAAAAAAACGTCAGACTCTGTATGCCCAAAACAAGATGTTTTTTGTTAAATATCGCCATCAAGCACTTGTTGCAGGTCCATGGTCGACATTTATTTAACACCGAAATGAGGCACTGGTAGCTACTTTTTTTTTTCGGTCTAGTTACTACTGTTTATATTGGCATTGGTGTCGTTATGGAACCAAGTAACGACACCAGCATCAAGGGTCTATGCTGGAATTAGCATCTATTTCAAACTAATTCCAGCATAGATGGAATTAGTTTGCCAGCATCTATGCTAACAGCAGCGTTATCACGTTAAACTCCAGCTTTAGCTTCTCTTAATTGTGTTTAAGACTAAAATATAAATAAAAGTTAAGCATTTTAATATTTACCATTTAACATTTTGAAAAAAACACCCAAAAAAAATTCACTTTATAGGAGCTGTTTGCAACTTTTATAAACCAACATTCATAACGACAGAGCATATATATATATATTTTTTTTTTTAATTGTTGATTCCGGACACGACCGCAAAATATACATTTCCGCAAAGATTGCTATTACTACTGTTTAAATTAATTGTTCAATATTACAAGAATCCTCTACCTAGACATAAAATGACACTCAATCAGTCACCTTTACACTATTTTAGTTCAATTCAGTATTGCTGTCTGAGGCTGAGCCAATCAGTGGCCACAATACTAAACAGCATGATCTGATTGGTGTGGTCTCATCTGCTGGCCAATATTACTGTAGTATTGAAAATGTTGTAGGGTATGCAAACAAATTTAAAAATGAAACTGCAATATGGTGAAGTCGCACTATTATAAAGACTATAAAAATGGCACCCATTACCTCCCTGCTTGACACTCAGCATCAAGGGTTGGAATTGGGGGTTAAATCACCCAAAATGATTCCCGGGCGTGGCCACCGCTTCTGCCCACTGCTCCCCTCACTTCCCAGAGGGTGATCAAGGGTGTTGGGTCAAATGCAGAGAATAATTTTGCCACACCTAGTGTGTGTGTGACAACCATTGGTACTTTAACTTTATTTGAAAAGCCATGGGGCTAAGGGCAACTGTATTTTTATTACAATTATTAAGTTTATTAAGAAAAAAATTGTTGGACGTCATTCTATACTGAAAGCCATTAAAGAGCGGGGTATAACGTTTAAAACACATTGGAGAGTTAGCGCCCTCTGAACATCCGTTTAAAGGGAACTGTAGTTTTGGGGGATTTTGCCCAATATTCACCAACTATTCACATTTTTTCCAATCCATTTCTAACTCGTAAATAAACACTAGTAAAGTCAGCTAACCAATGAGCCACGTATTAGCGATATTGTTGTTTTAAACATAAAAATTAGGGACCTACTTTTAGCAATGCGTTGGTCGAAGAGAGCTAACTAGCTTATGCTGTTATATTGACGTCGTCATCTGGTGAGCTGCTGCACTGCCTCTAAACTGGTGAAAGTTAAATCTTGATTATAAATCATGCCTCTCACAACCTTCAACCGATAGTAGAAGGTTGTGGCTAAAAACCAAGAAGTTGGTCAACTTTGACGGCCAACTTAGACCAGGAGATGACGAGAAATGCATTTTTAACCCTTCTCTTGGATTATGATCATTTTTTCACCAAGACAGGAAGATATATGGTAAATGGTAAATGGGTTGTACTTGTATAGCACTTTTCTACCTTTTTAAGGAACTCAAAGCGCTTTGACACTAGTTCCACATTCACCCATTCACACACACATATAAACATCCCATCAGTCTTCATCCCAGTGAGAGCAGGCAGTGTACAGTAAGTGATTGTTTTATTATGTTTGTTAGCTCTCACAAAGTCTGCCGTGAGTTGTAGTCCGTCATGTTGATAGAAAAAGCAAACGCTTTGATGAGTTTGCGAAATAAATGTGCCGCCGAATGCTTAAAATGAGCAAAATGCATAAATATTACATTTTAATTTGAGTATACAGTACAGACCAAAAGTTTGAACACACCTTCTCATTCAAGTGGTTTTCTTTATCTTCGTGACTGTTGATTGTCACTGAAGGCGTCAAAACTAAAAAAGAACACATGTGAAGTTAAGTACTTAACAGGAAAAAGGTGAAACAACTAAAAACATGTTTTATGTTCTAGTTTCTCTAAAATAGCCACCCTTTGCTCTGATTACTTTTTTTGCACACTCTTAGCATTCTCTCGATGAGCTTTAAGAAATGCTTTTCACTTCACAGGTGTGCTGGAAGCTCATCGAGAGAATTCCAAGACTGTGCAAAACAGTAATCAGAGCAAAGGGTGGCTATTTTAAAGAAACTACAATATAAAACGTGTTTTCAGTTGTTTCACCTTTTTTTCTTAAGTACATAAGTCCACATGTGTTCATTCATAGTTTTGATGCCTTCAGTGACAATCCACAATGTGAATAGTCATGAAAAAAAAGAAAACACATTGAATGAGGAGAAGGTGTGTCCAAACTTTTGGCCTGTACTGTAATTGTTACTACATAACATACATATTTAAAGGGTGTATATATAAAACCTTGATGGATGTTTTTTAGAGAGCCTAATAGGCAGAATAAAGCAAACCCCATTTAGTCCATTGTCCAAGTTAGAATGCATTAAAAAAAAAAAAGAAAAACATATGTCTTTAATAAGGAGTGTGAATGAGGCAACATTGAAAAAATGCAGTTCTTCTTTAAAGGTTCCAAACATTCCCTTTTTATTTTAACTGTCTTACTCCACATGAAGTCTAGACCAGTGGTTCTTAACCTTGTTGGAGGTACCGAACCCCACCAGTTTCATACACGCATTCACCGAACCCTTCTTTAGTCAAAAATTTTTAAATTCAAGACAACGTAGTATGTTTTTGGTAACACTTTAGTATGGGGAACATATTTTAAGTAACAAAGACTTAATTTAGAGTTATTTGGACAGTAGGGGAACATATTCTAGGTAATAAAGACTTAATTTAGAGTTATTTGGTTAGGGTAAGTCCGAGTCCATGGTTCTCGCCCGGAAAAGGGTGGAATGCCATCTCTGGGTTGGGGAGGAGACCCTGCCCCAAGTGGAGGAGTTCAAGTACCTAGGAGTCTTGTTCACGAGTGGGGGAAGAGTGGATCGTGAGAGCGACAGGCGGATCGGTGCGGCGTCTTCAGTAATGCGGACGTTGTACTGATCCGTTGTGGTGAAGAAGGAGCTGAGCCGGAAGGCAAAGCTCTCAATTTACCGGTCGATCTACGTTCCCATCCTCACCTATGGTCATGAGCTTTGGGTCATGACCGAAAGGATGAGATCATGGGTACAAGCGGCCGAAATGAGTTTCCGCCGCCGGGTGGCGGGGCTCTCCCTTAGAGATAGGGTGAGAAGCTCTGCCATCCGGGAGGAACTCAAAGTAAGGCCGCTGCTCCTTCACATCGAGAGGAGCCAGATGTGGTGGTTCGGGCATCTGGTCAGGATGCCACCCGAACGCCTCCCTAGGGAGGTGTTTAGGGCACGTCCAACCGGTAGGAGGCCACGGGGAAGACCCAGGACACGTTGGGAAGACTATGTCTCCCGGCTGGCCTGAGAACGCCTCGGGATCCCCCGGGAAGAGCTGGACGAAGTGGCTGGGGAGAGGGAAGTCTGGGTTTCCCTGCTTAGGCTGTTGCCCCCGCGACCCGACCTCTGATAAGCGGAAGATGATGGATGGATGGATGGATGGATGGTTAGGGTTAGGGTTCTAAGGCCATGCCCAATAAGGCATTATTAAGTACTTAATAATGACTAGTTAAGAACCAATATGTTACTAATTTGCATGTTAATAAGCAACTAATTAATGGTAAATATGTTCATACTAAAGTGTTACCATGTTTTTTTTTACTGGTGCACAAAATGAACCGTGCATGAACATCACCTTGTTCAAAAAACAAAACCAACACAGTGCATGAACTCACAACAAAATCACACACCTGCAAATCAGCCAGCTGATAGGGAGAAGTTTGTATTTACGCGATGAGTCGGGTGTGTTTTGACCTCCGCCGAACCCCTGAGGGCGACTCGCCGAACCCCTAGGGTTCGATCGAACCCAGGTTAAGAACCACTGCTCTACACATACCACAATTTAAAAAGAGCGCCCTCGGGTGGCGAGTTCTGACGACAGTTTCAGTATAATTGGGAGTTGACTGCATGAACTTTGACCTTGAAGAACAATCAGACAGGAGACAATTTAACAGCGGTGTAATAAATACCTGGAAAGGTAGTCTTTGTTCCTTCCTTTGCAGATCATCACGGTTTGATTCCTGGCCGCCGATGTCCATCCCTCTGCACAGGCAACAAAACAAAACTGTAGTTATACTCGTAGAAGATGCCGTTTTTTTTTCTAAAAGTCACATGACAGTATAGTGCCCCCTTTCTTTCAGACGTTACTCACCCCCTTGGTGATCGTATAAACTCACTAGCCTGGAACACCAAAAAGGCTTTCGAACCATTTTTACGAGCCTTGACACACAACTCCGAGCTTGTCTCAAGTGAAGTGATTTTTTTTTTGTAGTTTTTTTTTTTTTTTAAATGGAGCTTAAAAAACCTCAGCCTATGCGTAATTGGAAGGAATGTCATCCTGGGGGCCCTTTGGAAGACCCAGGAAGAATCCATAGCTGGACTGGAAAGAAAGAAAATGCACTCTCTGACTCAAAAAAAAAAAAAAAACTGCGCTGCATTCCTCACTTCATGAAAAAGTGGGATAGATTCGCATGGAAAAATTTGTAGCAGTGGTGCAATTGAGATCAATACACACACATAACCTTGTCTCACATCTAGCAAGTACTCTAAAGCCAAATATTTAAAGGGACGGCCTCGTGTTTCTAGTTAAATTACAGCTGTTCTGAGCGTGCTCCGTGTTCCCAGGCTTGTGATTGGTCCCGTTTTCACTCCTACATTGCTAAAGCTGCCAGACTAAGTGAATTATGTGCCTGTGTGTGTGTGTGTGTGTGTGTGTGTGTGTATGTGTGTCATTACATAGCGTCTCCTGAAACACACACATACACACACATTGCAGATTAGTCCAATCGAGCTTTGCACAAAAATGGATTAAGTGTGTTGCTGCTCCTATTTCACATAGTGACAGTGAGCCATGTCCAACACATGCACTGCTCCGTGCATTCTGTCTCAAACATGCATCTGTCGCCCTAACATTTGATAGTGGATGTGAGACATGC
>NC_084628.1:13584186-13676686 GCF_033978795.1 Nerophis ophidion
AGCGACCCCGAATGGGACAAGCGGTAGAAAATAGATGGATGGATGCATAGGAATGGGCAAAGAGGAGGCGAAACTGCCAAAATATAGGTGTGCCAAGAGTGTGGCATTGTAGTCAAAAAGACTTGAGGCTGTTATTGTTGTTTCAGTCAGTCAATGCACCCTTATTTTTTTCCATGTGAATAAATATGTACCCATAAAAAAAATTATTTTCAAGGCCTGAGGGTGTGCGATTCTGTGAATATGACACAAAACGACCTCTTGTGGCAAATGCATTACAATTCAATCAATCAATCAATCAATGTTTACTTATATAGCCCTAAATTACTAGTGTCTCAAAGGGCTGCACAAACCACAACACAAACCACTATCACATCCTCGGTAGGCCCACATAAGGGCAAGGAAAACTCACACCCAGTGGGACGTCGGTGACAATGATGACTATGAGAACCTTGGAGAGGACGAAAGCAATGGATGTCGAGCGGTTCTAACATAATACTGGGAAAGTTCAATCCATATTGGATCCAACACAGTCGCGAGAGTCCAGTCCAAAGCGGATCCAACACAGCAGCGAGAGTGCCGCTCACAGCGGAGCCAGCAGGAAACCTCAGCAGCGCAGAGATGTCCCCAGCCGATACACAGGCAAGCAGTACATGGCCACCGGATCGGCCCGGACCCCATTGAACATAATTGCACATCGAAGTTTATTCCATTCTTTCTTTCTTCTTTCTTTCTTAGTTTATTTCGAACATGAACATACTTACAACTTAATACATCAGACAATTTCATATCATTTCACGTCACATGTCCGAAAAGGAGTAGGAAGAAGCCCCTTTCCCACGTCAGAGCATTTACAAATATATACATTCATTTACTGACCTTTTTTATAGTAAAATAGTAAAATGACATCCAAGAATTAGTAATACAACAGTTTTGTAATATGTAATTAATTAATTCAGTCATTATTAACATACTGAGATGAAGAATATCTTATTTTCAATAAGGTTGAAAGTGTTTCTCATAATTCTTCTTCTTTGTACTTTGTAAGCACTATTAATTTGAACAGCCTCTTAAAATGGATCATATCATTACAATGTTTAACTTCTTTACTTAATCCATTCCATAATTTAATTCCACATAATGATATGCTAAAGGTTTTAAGTGTTGTACATCATCTTAATTCTTAAGATGATGCTATGATTCTATAGTTTAAATAGTCATTTTTGTGATAGTTGCAAAAGTTGTACTTTTTCTGCTGACTTGCTTAATAATAGAAAAAATAAAACAACTTATGTTGCAGTTATTCTTCCCACCACTGTGAGACGCTGTTTAAAAATCAAAGGACACGATCAAAGTACACGCATGCGCACACTGTCTGTTTTCAAACGCGTTGTGGCGTCTTCGGAGTTCACTGCTGAACGTGCAGTGTAAATTGTTTTTTGGTATCATTTTATTATTTAGTAATAATTAAAACCATTCTAATGGATTTGGAAACCGGGACATATGAGCCAGGGTTTGTGGGGATCCGGTTTTGTCAAGAATGGTAGGTTTGTGGCAAGTGCCCTTGGTTGAATTAAAACTAGCTAACTGCCTTAGCCAGCTAGTGGAAGCGCCACTGCTAGTTTAAAGTGGCACGCTATTCTAAAGTCATACATTTTACGCTAAACTGGGGAATTATGTTAATAGAGACGCTTTATCTTTCAGTAACAACATGCTGTATCCAAAAGAAGACAAGGAGAATCGTATCTTGCTGTATGCGGTAAGTTTGTGTGACGCCACAGGCATGTCATGTTCTGATGACGTCATTGTTCTAATATTGAAAGACAGTAGGGCTGGGCGTTATGGCCTTTTATTCATATCTCCATATTTTTAGGCCATGTCACGATACACAATATATATCTCGATATTTTGCCTTAGCCTTGAATTAACACTTGATGTATATAATCACACCAGTGTAACGATTCTATGTGTCTACATTAAAACATTCTTGTTCATACTGCATTAATATATGCTCATTTTAAACATTCATGCAGAGAGGGAAACCACAACTAAGTCAATTTACCAAAACGGAATTTATTAAACAGTTATTAAAGGCCTACTGAAACCCACTACTACAGACCACGCAGTCTGATAGTTTGTAAATCAACGATGAAATATTAACATTGCAACACATGCCAATACGGCCTTTTTAGTTTACTAAATTGCCATTTTAAGTTTCCCGCGATGTGTCGTGTTGAAAACGTCGCGGTGTGATGACGCGTGCGTTTGACGTCTCGGGTTGTAGCGAACATTATTTTCCAGCCCGATCCAAGCTATAAGTAGTCGGCTTTAATCGCATTATTACACAGTATTCTGGACATCTGTGTTACTGAATCTTTTGCAATTTGTTCAATTAACAATGGAGAATTCAAAGTAGAAAGATGGAGGTGGGAAGCTTTTAGCCTTTAGCCACACAAACACAGCCGGTGTTTCCTTGTTTAAAATTCCCGAAGGTGAAGCTTTACTATGGATCAGAGCGGTCAAGCGAACATTGATCCCAACTACATGTCAACCGGCAATTTTCGGTGAGAAAATTGTGATAATAAGTCGTCTCTTACCAGAGACATTAGCAGAGCTTCCGTCCTGCTGCCGTGACTTCCCTCAGAGACTAGCGTCAACACACCCGTAGCCACACCCCTCCGACTTTCAGGTACTATTTAATCTCACTAAAACACTAGCAACACAATAGGCAGGTAAGGGATTTTCCAGAATTATCCTAGTAAATGTGTCTAATAACATCTGAATCGCTCCCACTGCAATCGCCTTTTTTTTTTTTTCTCCTAGTCTTTCACTCTCATGTTCCTCATCCACGAATCTTTCATCCTTGCTCAAATTAATGGGGAAATTTTCGCTTTCTCGGTCCGAATAGCTCTAGCTGCTGCTGGCTATGATTGTAAACAATGTGAGTATGTGAGGAGCTCTACAACCCGTGACGTCACGCGCACATCGTCTGCTACTTCTGGTACAGGCAAGGCTTTTTTATTAGCGACCAAAAGCTGCGAACTTTATCATCGATGTTCTCTACTAAATCCTTTCAGGATAAATATGGCAATATCGCGAAATGATCAAGTATGACACATAGAATGGACCTGCTATCCCCGTTAGAATAAGAAAATCTCATTTCAGTAGGCCTTTAAGCAGAGGCACAAATATTCATGTCATTTCCAAAACAGAAAGTGCAGAAAGAAACAAGCTATTAATCCACTTTTGTGCATTATGTCACTAAGATGACATATCAAAACAACACTGAACTAAAGTGCACTTTTTGTACAGAACGCCACTACAATAGTTTAAATCAAATGAAGTGCACTTTTGTGCATGATGTCACACAAGATGTTTCAATAACTGTCAAATAAAAACGAACTGCATAATAGGAAATCAAATAGTGTATGTCCTTCGCTGTGTGGTAGGTTCCTGCGGATGTTATCTACTTCTGTTGTGATATATTTTTTTCATATGGTTTTCATGTGGAAATGGTTGCTTCGGCATTTTGTTGGTTTGGCACCTTACAGAGATGTTGACATGCTGCGTTTCAAGCACTCTTCATTCTCTTGCGGGTGACTTTTCAAGTGATGCTACAAATTAGCAGTGCTGCTACTTTTTGTAGCGATGCTTTTGCCGCATACTTGTTCAACACCTTCCCGCTTGAAGCCAAGCCACCGCCAGACATGGTTTGGCTGTTTTTTTTGGCAATTAATTCTTCCTTCATTTGTTACCAGATTGAAAACCTTTTCTTTCTCTCGTATTACCACTCTCACCACTCCGCTTGCATCACAGCTAACTTTACCCATGCCGCTACCTCTCTGTTCTGCGAGGGCGTGTGACGTTGCATACGCGACAATATGTGACATATGTCACAAAGTGCGCTTGTTTTATGTCTCTGTGAGAAGGAGAGACAAGAAAGTGTGATAAAAGCCCACACCAAAAAGCAACTGCGTGAGAACGTATACTGAAATATCACGATTTAGTAATTTTCTATATCGCACAGAGACAAACCCGCGATATATCAAGTACATTCGATATGTCGCCCAGCCCGAGTAGGGGTCGCGATGGAATATGCACTGGCTTCAAAATACAGAAAAATGTGCAGTGTTTGAATCTGGGCTATTTTTTAATTAATTAAATGACCTGTCAATAATGCATATCAGTAATAACGTGGGTGCATTTTTTTTTACGTTTTTTTTTTTTTTATCTCACCACATAGTGCAGGAATTGTGACTACCAGCAAGAGGCAGACAACAGCTGTATTTATGTCAACAAGATTACCCATGAGGTTGAGTAAGTATGCATTTTAAGCGAATCCACTCACTGGGTTTGCTCTGTTAGCCAAAGTTGTGGTCAAAAGTTTACATATACTTGTAAAGAACATAATGTCATGGCTGTTTTGAGTTTCCAAAAATGTATACAACTCTTTTTTTTTGGTAGTGATTGGAGCACATACTTGATGGTCACAAAAAAAAATCATGAAGTTTGGTTCTTTTATGAATTCATTATGGGTCTACTACAAATGTGACCAAAACTCCTGGGTCCAAAGTATACATACAGCAATGTAAATATTTGGTTACATGTCCCTTGGCAAGTTTCAATGCAATAAGGCGCTTTTGGTAGCCATCCACAAGCTTCTGGCTAGCTTCTGGTGGAATTTTTGACCACTCCTCTTGACAAAATTTGTGCAGTTCAGCTACATTTGGCAGCAAAACAGGCCCTAAGCATAAAATTTCCACCGCCATGCTTGACAGTAGGAGTGTTGTTCCTGGGATTAAAGGCCTCACCTTTACTCCTCCAAACATATTGCTGGGTATTGTGGCCAAACAGCTCAATTATTGTTTCTTCCGACCACAGAATTTTCCTCCAGAAGGTCTTGTCTTTGTCCATATGATGTCAGATGAAACAAAAATTGAGCTGATTGGCCACAATACCCAGCAATATATTTGGAGGAGAAAATGTGGCGCCTTTAATCCCAGGAACACCATCCCTACCGTCAAGCATGGTGGTGGTAGTATTATACTGTGGGCCTGTTTTACTGCCAATGGAACGGGTGCTTTACAGAGAGTAAATGGGACAATGACAAAGGAAGATTACCTCCAAATTCTTCAGGACAACCTAAAATCATCAGCCAGAAGGTTGGGTCTTGGCTGCAGTTGGGTGTTCCAACAGGACAATGACCCAAAATACACGTCAGAAGTGGGAAAGGAATGGCTAAATTATACTAGAATTAAGGTTTTAGAATGGCCTTCCCAAAGTCCTGACTTAAACGTGTGGACAATGCTGAAGAAACAAGTCCATGTCATTATGTTCTTTACAAGTGTATGTAAACTTTTGACCACGCCTGTGTATTTTGTATCATCAAACCATTTTAACTTATTAACTATTTGCCGTCATATATCTACGTGCAGTGAGTTGACCCAAATCATCGCAGATGTATCTCAGGATCCAACTTTGCCAAGGACAGAAGACCATCCCTGTCCCAAGTAAGTCTTTTTTTTTTTTCTCTTGCCAATCCCCTTAAATCCCAACTACTCAGCTTTATTCAGCAATGTTTCTTCATCCCTGGCATTTAACCACTAGTGCCCTTAGACTAGGAATAATTGTCTTAAAAATATCTACATTTCATGTTGTCGTAAGACATATTTTTATCAAAAACTCCATCATTCTGCCCTTTAGAATCAGAATCAGCTTTATTTGCCAGGTATGTTCAACACACAAAGGATTTGTCTTTGTAAGCTGTGTTCTTTTTGTGCAATCCAAACAATAAATATTAGCAAATGACTAAAATATAAACAAGTACTTATTAGCCAATATATGCAAGGCTAATAAGATAATAGTGCCGTGGTGCATAGACCAAAAGGATGATGGAGTGAACATGAGTTTGTACGTTCCCAGTGACAAATCAGTTCAATGTTTTTTTCACAGCAATAATTCCGACACCTTGGGACTGTTTAGCGTTTATCAGAATGACAGTTTGGGGCAGAAAAACAGTTCTTATGACGGGTTGTTTTGGCATACTGTTATTGTCATGCCTCCTGGAGAGGAGGAGTTTGAACAGTTGTGACTTGGGTCAGAGAGGTCTGCACAGAGGCGACATGTGTGTTTCCTCACCCTGCATGGGTATTGGTCCTGGATGGCGGAAATGTCGACACGATCTTTTCTGCCGTCCGGATCTTCTGTTGCAGTCTGTGTCTGTACAGCTTGGACAGAGAGTCTTACTGACTTGTTGATTGACATATTTACAGCATTTTTCTGAATGCATTCAAACTAATGAACATTATATTTAAAATAAATAGAAAACATGTGAAAGGAGATGTGTTAACAAGTACACTAAATAACAATTTTCTCTCCCTAGATGTGGCCACAAGGAGGCAGTATTTTTCCAGTCCCACAGTATGAAGGCTGAGGTAATAATGCTGACACTATTTGCCAAATTTTACAAACATACAATGTATGTATCAATGTGTTCCTTCCAACACAGGATGCTATGAGATTGTACTACGTCTGCACAGCCCCTCACTGCGGACATAGATGGACCGAATAAAGCTGGTTTTCAGCCATCAGGAGGTCCTGTATTTTTTTACTTTTTTGAAAATAATGTTATTAATAGTATTTTTTAAGCATCAGTCATTTCCATGTTTTTTATTGTTATTAAAATAATCAGTTGTTTCCCATCAAGTGTTTAAGTTATTAAGTTAGTGCGTATGTCATTTATGACCGGATAAGACATGTTAATTTGCCATTCTCAGTGAGCATCTTGAGCAACAAGTGATTTAGAAAGCCAGCAGGCAATAAGCGTGCAGCTGGGATCATGCGCATTAAAAAGAGGCTCCCTTGGGCTCCTCACGTACTCCGGTTCAACACTCGGTCCTCACCACACGCCCTCTCGGAGCCACTGGATCATTTTTCTCCTCATAAGGATGCAGACCTACAAGGTAGCACATAGTTTTTGCCACAAGTCTTCATTCAGCATCAGCAGCCTCTTGTGGAACGATAACCAGGAGGAGCAGAGAAGCAAAACATGTTTTCCTCACGAGAAGACGACGACAAAGAAAGAAAAGGGAGAGAAGCCTCCTTTTAGTTACAACGCTCTCATCATGATGGCCATCCGCCAGAGTCCTGAGGGTCGACTCCCTCTGAGCGCCATCTATGAGTTTATCATGCAGAACTTCCCTTTCTATAGGAACAACAGACAAGGATGGCAGAACTCCATAAGGCACAACTTGAGTCTTAACAAGTGTTTTGTCAAAGTACCTCGCCATTACGACGACCCGGGTAAAGGCAGCTACTGGATGTTGGACTCCTGCAGTAAGGACCTCTTCATTGGGGGTGTCTCGGGGAAGCTCCGGTGCAGGAGCGCCAGTGACAAGTTTTCATCCAAAGGAGCAGAAGTCCGTGTGATGTCCACCAGTGCCTCCTTTTACTGGCCGGTACCGCTGCAGACGCCACAAGTACGCACCAATTACTTGAATCCCGGCTTCTCCAGCCACGCCACGCCGCTCCTGCACCAGGGGATGTCTGATAGCGGACCGGGCGGTGCGTCCTTCTCCACATCCTACCCTGCAGCATGCGCCTGGTCTCTGCAGGATCGTTGTCCTCTCGGCGTAGTCTCAGAGGGACATGCCAGATACTTCTGCCCGCAGCAAATACCATGCAATCCATGCCACATTGGGTGCACAATGGACCTGGGGGTATGCTGGGGTGACTTCCAGAAGTACCGCCACCCGGTCTCCCATGCATGTTCTATTTAATAATGAAATATGATTGAAAATATAGCATTTAAAAAAAGCTGAAAGTAATCATGTGACGTTACTCAATTGAACTTATTAAGCATACTGTTATCCTAATAGTTGTTCCTTATTTTCATTTATAAGGTTCTATTTGTATTCCATTCAACATATATTGTGCATCATCTGAAGTACATGCATGTAAGCAATACCAAAGGTTTAATATAACGTTAAAGCTGCTCGTGTCAATACAGTAGTTGAACCTTTTACTTGGAAAAAAATCATAGGCGAAAGAAAATTGCTTCTGTTTTGAGGACATTTTGTGTTTGAAATACAACCCGAAAAGGTCAAATTGCTTTTCTGCTGTATTGGTAAATGGCTTTTATGTTGCAAAAAACAACTTTGTTTTAACTCAAACTTAATTATGTCATAATAGTTCTCATGCTGTGACTTCTTTTTTACCATTATGTGTTGTGAACTTTCTCACTGAGAAGTTGACTTATTTATTAGATTGTGGTGCTCCATAAAAACATAATGTTGACATTATATGCTACTGAACTGTATTCCCACCATAAGACTATTGGTATTGTGTATTCATGAAAATAAATTTTATGTCATTGAATATATTAATTCATACGTTAGCAAGATGTATTCGATGTTGCTGGAATCAAATTGTGCTTAAACCTGCATGAGACACTTGTATCACAGTAGTTTGTAGTAAAAATAATTTGAAACATGCAACTTTTACCGAATAAATTACTTTTAAGCCGATATTTGTTGATACTGTTGATGTTCCTGTTTACGGTTGTTGGATCCCCTCAAACTTATATATTATCTCATATTTTAACGTCAAATAGTTGATGATTATTTGGTAGTCTATAGACACACTCTGAAAACGTAAGTCATAGTAATAACAAATGTATTATTTTTACATGACAATTTTTTGGTGTGTTTTTAGGGACCGAATGTCCCTTTGGGACAGAGGACCCTATTGTATTTCTAATGTTTTATTATTATTCTTTATTATTCCGACTCTTCGAGCTGTAATTTGACCCCCTTAACATCCTCAAAACTCACCAAATTTTGGCGAACATTGCCATCTAATAAAAAAACAAACCCCAAAAATCAAAATTGCGCTCTAAAGCCCCCCAGAGGAAAAAAACATAGACAAAACTGCTTGTTTTTGTTTATTTTTATGAATCTTTATGTATAAATTTTAACATTTACAAACAGTTGAGAAATAATCAAAGTAAGTACAAAAACCGTACAAAACAGCACCAGGAGGTTGTAAATTCAAAGTAACTAAAATAGAATGATATATATATATATATATATATATATATATATATATATATATAATAAAAGTGCAAAGCCATATGCTCACTCAATTTCAGTAAATAACTTAAATTTGGAACACAGCATCAGTTTCACAGCTTTTTGGTTAGAGGTAGAGAGTGTTTTAACGTCGAGTTCTAATTCTTTTTTTAAAGGCACAAAAAACAGGTCGGGAATTGAGAAACTTACATTTATGAATATAAAACTTAGCCAATAGTACAGTGGTTCTTAACCTTGTTGGAGGTACCGAACCCCACCAGTTTCAAATGCGCATTCACTGAACCCTTTAGTGAAAAATAAAATGTTTTTTTTTTTCAAATTCAAGACAAAGTTGTATGTTTTTGGTAACACTGTTGTATGGGGAACATATTCTAAGTAACAAAGACTTAATTTACAGTTTTTTGGACACTAGGAGAACATATTCTAAGTAAAAAAGACTTAATTTAGAGTTATTTGGTTAGGGTTAGGGTTATAATAAGGCCATCCCGAATAAGGCATTAATTAGTACCTAATGACTAGTTAAGACCCAATATGTTACTAATTTGCATGTTAATAAGCAATTAATTAATGGTGAATAAGTTCCCTATACTAAAGTGTTAGCATATTTTTTTTACTGGTGCACAAAATGAACCGTGTATGAACATCACCTTGTTGAAACAACAAAACTAAGACAGTGCATGAAATCACAACAAATTATACACACCTGCAAATCAATCAGCTGTTGCCGTACCCGTAATATGCCAACAGGGAGAAGTTTGTATTTACACAAAGAGTCGGGTGTGTTTTGACCTCGGCCGAACCCCTGAGGTCGACTCACCGAACCCCTAGGGTTCGATCAAACCCAGGTTAAAGACCACTGCAATAGTATAATGAGGTTGCAAAGGTAAAATTCATCCATCCATCCAATTCTACCGCTTGTACCGTTTCGGGATCGCGGGGGGTCGCTGGAGCCTATCTCAGCTGCATTCGAGCGGAAGGCGGCGTACACCCTGGACAAGTCGCGACCTCATCGCAGGGCCAACACAGATAGACGGACAACATTCACACTCACATTCACACATTAGGGCCACTTTAGTGTTGCCAAACAACCTATCCCCATGTAAATTCCTTTTCAATTTTTTTCATACAGTGTAATTGCAAATAGCACATCTTTATTTTTTTACATGACCTTTTTTATTATTTTTTAACCTTTATTCATATATTTCAACATTTACAAACAGTTGAGAAATAATAATCAATTTACAAAAACAGTATACATAGTGCAGTGTTTTTCTACCTTTTTTGAGCCGAGGCACATTTTTTGCGTTGAAAAAATCCAGAGGCACACCACCAAAAAACGAAACTCAGTTGACAGTAAAAAGTCGTTATCGCAATTGTTGGATATGACTTTAAACCATAACCAGGCATGCATCAATATAGCTCTTGTCTCAAAGTAGGTGTACTGTCACCACCTGTCACATCACCCTCTGACTTATTTGGAGTTTATCGCTGTTTTTTCTATGTAGAGTTTTAGTTCTTGTCTTGCGCTCCTAATTTAATGGCTTTTTATCTTTTTTTGGTATTTTCCTGTAGCAGTTTCAACTCTTCCCTTTGAGCGATATTTCCCGCATCTATTTTGTTTTAGCAATCAAGAAGATTTTAGTTGTTTGTTTCCTTCTTTGTGGGAACATTGTTGATTGTCATGTCATGTTCGGATGTATTTTGTGGACGCCGTCTTTGCTCCACAGTAAGTCTTTGCTGTCGTCCAGCATTCTGTTTTTGCTTACTTTGCAGCCAGTTCATTTTTAGTTTCGTTCTGCATATTCAATTACTTTTCTTAGGGGCACTCACCTTTTTGTTTCTTTTTGGTTAAACCATTAGATACCTTTTTACCTGCATACTGCCTCCCGCTGTTACCGACATCTACAAAGCAATTAGCTACCTGCTGCCACTTACTGATATGGAAGAGTATTACATGGTTACCCTGCCGAGCTCCAGACAGTACCCACACTCAACAACAACACGCTTTGAACTGAACTCTTGCAGCTGCGTTGGTACCACTATGGATTGAACTTTCACAGTATCATGTTAGACCCGCTCGACATCCATTGCTTTCGGTCCCCTAGAGGGGGGGGGGCTCTCCAAGGTTCTCATAGTCATCATTGTCACCGACATCCCACTGGGTGTGAGTTCTCCTTGCCCACAGGGTGTGAGTTTTCTTTGCCCTTACGTGGGTTCTTCCGAGGATGTTGTAGTGGTTTGTGCAGCCCTTTGAGACACTTGTGATTTAGGGCTATATAAATAAACATTGATTGATTGATTTGCAGACTATAATTACTGGTTTGCAAAAAATATTTTTAACCCAAATAGGTGGAATTAGAAAATCTCTGGTGTGCCGCGGCACAGTGATTGAAAAACACTGAATCGTGGAACGTCCGTAATGACGTAGGTAATAACCCGGAAGCTGTTCAAAATGAGGCGCTCAAATCCCGGAAGTAGTCGAGTGTCCTGTCTCCACGCTCGTAGAAATCGTTGATAATACGGAGGCGTCGTGAGGGAGACTGTGTGGACAAAATCATTATCAGCAACCATGTGAGTGTCTTTGGAAATACAATAACTAAACCTGTATCACATTTTAATTATGTACTACGCGGCGTTCTGCTTTTCGTAACGTGGAAATTAGCAATGCTCGCTCGCTAACAATTCATCAGGGCTAGTTAGCCGCAGCTAGCACTTCCTTTGTATGCAATTCATTCGCATGTTAACATATCTACAATGTGTTTTTTAAATTACATGTTTACATTTTTAAGCAACGTTCTTACTTCTGGCAGTACAACCGGTTAAAAGTCCGAAGCACGTTAACTCTGGCGACAAAATGTTGGTGCACGTTGTGATTTTTACATAAATCCAAATGCTATTCTACTAGTCACTCTTCCGAACATTCTAGAAGAAATCAGGGCGTTTAAGGAATCACGAATTAACTTTATAGAATGATAGTGAATCATTGATTAAAGAGGGTGGCTACATTAGTGCATTGTATCACTGTGCTTTACATTGCCTCGCCATACCTCAAATTAGGGCTAGGTGATATTGGCTTTTATAATATCGCGATATTTTTATGCCATATTGCGATATACGATATATATTACGATATTTTGCCTTGGCCTTGAATGAACACTTGATGCATATAATCACCGCATTATGATGATTCTATGTGTCTACTTTAAAACATTCTTCTTCATATTGCATTAATATACGGTACTTATATATATATATATATATATATATAAGTAGTATATATATTTATACAAAAAAGTTATATTTTGGTTTCATCTGACCACATGACATTCTCCCAATTCTCTGCTGTATCATCTATGTATCCATTTTGGAATAAACTCAACTCGTCGTGTTTGGAGGAAGAAGAATACTGAGTTGCATCTCAAGAACACCACACCTACTGTGAAGCATGGGGGTGGAAACATCATGCTTTGGGGCTGTTTTTCTGCTAAGGGGGACAGGACGATTGATCCGTGTTAAGGAAAGAATGAATGGGGCCATGTACCTTGAGATTTTGAGCCAAAACCTCCTTCCATCAACTGATGAAATACTTATTTTCCACCATCATTTACAAATAAATTATTTAAAATTCCTAAAATGTGAATTCCTGGATTTTTTTTTTCACATTCTGTCTGTCTTTCACAGTTGAAGTGTACCTATGATGAAAACTACAGACCTCTGTCATCATTTAAAGTGAGAGAACTTGCACAATCGGTGGCTGACTAAATACTTTTTTGCCCCACCGTATGTATGTGTGCGTATATACATATTTATATATATATATATATATATATGCTACTAACAGCGTGGCGCGGTTAGGAGAGTGGCCGTGTGCAACCCGTGGGTCCCTGGTTCAATCCCCACCTAGTACCAGCCTCGTCACGTCCGTTTTGTCCTTAGCAAGACACTTCACCCTTGCTCCTGATGGGTACTGGTTAGCGCCTTGCATGGCAGCTCCCTCCATCAGTGTGTGAATGGGTGAATGTGGTAGTAGTGTCAAAGTGCTTTGAGTACCTTGAAGGTAGAAAAGCGCTATACAAGTACAACCCATTTACTATTTTAAACTTTCATGCAGAGAGGTAAATCAAAACTAAGTCAATTGACCAAAACTGTTTTTATTAAATACTCTTCATTCTATCACGGGTGACTTTTTAAATGAGGGAACAAATTAATAGTGTTGCTACGTTTTTGTAGTAACATTTCTGCTGCATAATTTGCATATTGCTGTTGTCTGCTGAATATCTTCCCACTTAAATTCAAACCACCGCCAGATGATGGATCCCCTGCTCTTTATTTTGGGCATTTATTGTTCTTCCTCCATTTGTGATCAGTTTCTCACCATCTCTCTCTTGTAATTAGGGCTGGGCGACATATCGATATGAACGATATATCGCAGGTTTGTCTCTGTGCGATATAGAAAATGACTGTATCGTAATATTAAATTATATGTACTCACGCAGTTGCTTTTAGCTGCGGGCATTACACAACAAGCGTTTCTCACTCCTTCTTGTGTCTCCTTCTCACAGAGACTGAAAACAAGCCCGTCTTCTTACATACGTCACATACTCTCGCGCATCTAGCGTCATACGCTCTCGCCGACCAGAGAGGTGGCAGCATGGCTAACGTTAGCTGAGGCAGATCGAGCGGAGCTTGTGACAATACAAGAGAGAGATGGTGCGAGACTGATCACAAATTGAGGAAGAACAATAAATGCCCAAAATAAAGAGCAGGGGATCCATCATCTGGTGGTTTGGCTTCAAGTGGGAAGATATTCAGCAGACAACTGCAATATGCAAATTATGCAGCAGAAGTGTTACTACAAAGGTAGCAACACTATTAATTTGTTCTTTCATTTAAAAAGTCACCCGTGAGAGAATGAAAAGTATTTAATAAATACAGTTTTGGTCAATTTACTTAATTGTGATTTCCCTCCCTGCATGAAACTTTAAAAGTGGCATATATTAATGCAGTATGAAGAAGAATGTTTTAATGTAGACACATAGAATTATCATACTGCTGTGATTATATGCATCAAGTGTACATTCAAGGCCAAGGCAAAATATCGTAATGTATATCGCAATATGGCATAAAAATATTGCGATATTAATAAAAGCCAATATCGCCCAGCCCTACTTGTAATGTCACAAGCTCCGCTCCACTCTGCTTGTACGACCTGCCTCAGCTAACGTTAGCCATGCTGCTACCTCCGGCCGGCGAGAGCGTATGACGCCACACACGCGAGAGTATGTGGCATGTGTTAGAAGGCGGGCTTGTTGTCCGTCTCTGTGAGAAGGAGAGTTGAGGAGTGAAAAACGCCTGTATTTTAATGCCCTCAGCTAACGTTAGCCATGCTGCTACCTTTTCGGTCGGCGAGAGCGTATGACGCAAGACGCGCAACAGTATGTGACGTATGTAAGAAGGCGGGCTTGTTTTCCGTCTCTTTGAGGAGTGAGAAATGCCAGTAATGTAATGCCCGCAGCTAAAAGCAACTGTGTGAGAACATATAACCGAATATTACTATATAGTCATTTTCTATATCGCACACAGATAAACCTGAGATATATCGTTTATATCGATATATCGCCCAGCCCTACCTCAAATAAGTTTAAGACACCTAATGATACATCAGTTGTAAGATGTGCAGTGTTTTGTATGCACATAGTGTATGTATTGACACACTTTGTGGTTTTATATTTGTAGGAGTCTGTTAACCAAACCCAAGTCCGAAATGACTCCGGAGGAGCTCCAGAAACGTGAAGAGGAGGAATTCAACACAGGCCCCCTGTCTGTGCTCACCCAGTCCGTCAAGAACAACACACAAGTCCTCATCAACTGCCGCAACAATAAGAAGCTGCTTGGGAGAGTCAAGGCTTTTGACAGGTACCCCTGAAAAACAAATTGTGGCTGCCCGGTTATAAGACATTTTCTATAACTATATGTGGTCTGTTATTGTTCCAGGCACTGTAACATGGTCCTGGAGAATGTGAAGGAGATGTGGACGGAGGTTCCAAAGAGTGGCAAAGGAAAGAAAAAGTCCAAGCCTGTGAATAAGGATCGCTACATCTCTAAAATGTTTCTCAGGGGCGATTCGGTCATTGTCGTGCTGCGAAATCCTCTAATCACAGGAAAATGAACTGTCCAGTAGCTTGAGTCACAGGGTCGGTCCCTTTTTTTTTCCTTTATGAAAACATTTTGCTTTAGTTAGTGTTGTTCTGTTTCCCTAAGGAAACAATACTTTCATTTGCCGACGGCCGCCTTCTGTGTTTTTCATTTTAATAAAAAACAAATGATTGGTATATCCAATTGTCACCGTGCCTGTATGCAAGAGTAGCTCCCCACTGTCGCCCTTCTCTTCCCCTTGCGGCCTCTTATATGTCAGGCTTGATTTCAGCAACTGTCAATACGCGACAAACCGCCATTTGAAGACTGTCTGCATTATTTATGAGAGCAGATGTGCTGACTGTCACTTCACACCATTTATCGCCATCAAACGCAGCCCTTAGTTCACTATTTAATGGCTGAACATGCAAAGCTTGCCTTCCTGTGACCGAACATTCTGTAATACGACATTACGAAAACAGCTATCTGTTCACATTCATGCGTACATTTAAACAACTTATTTACCACCAATGAAAGGTACAAAAATAATGGTCGCTTTTTATTAATGCCATCAAGTTAAGCATTTGTGAAATCTAATCATATAATACAGTAGGAGTAATTATTTCTCTTGTCATTTTAACTAAAAGGCCCCTCAAAGTAGTTCCACGGATTTTGTGGTGATTTATCCATGAGCAGGAATGTTTTATTTAGTAGGTCAGAAATAAGAGCAAAGGGGGAAGTGTGATTATGATAGCAATCAAGTCAGGCATCAATGAAGCAACAGGACACCCCGTAGGGACAGTGATGGTCGCCGTTAACGGATCCAGTTTGTTTCCAAGCAGGACCACGGCCTGGGTGTCAAACGCCACCAGGAAGAGGATGTGTAAACATACAAACCCAGAAAAGTGAGTAGATGATAAATAATAAACACAAGAATGCTTTAATGTCCAATACAGAATGGTCAAATGCATACATTTTCAGCGGCATTGCAAATTTCAAGTAAACAACCTGAAATCTGAGCAAATAGAACAGGTTGATCTTCAATATGTGATACTTAAGATTGTGTGGTCCCAGAAGGTCTTGTCACAACTTTTAAGAACACTACAGGAGCTACCATGAACACAATTCTGAAAAAGATGCATTGCTTTAATACATATTCAGGGTGTAGGACTGTATGGTACACGCATACCCATCAGTGGCGCTCAAAACTAGTTCTTCAAGTGAGCCAGAGCTTTTCTCCCTGACACTCACATACTGAAGATCCACTGGAAAAAAAATATCAAAAGTTTTTTTTTCTTAGCAAGTTAGTAAACAGTAATCATTTGTATATTTTTAAAACATTTTAATCTAAATACAGTTTGCTACTTACAGGTTAGTAAAATACTGATCACCACTAAAATATGTTTTTGTTGAGTTTATCTTGAATGTGTTGCCAGCGCAGTACTATTAAACTGTAATTATGTAATATTGACATCTAGCGGCCTGTTGTGGTATTACACAAGTGTCTTGCTTTGGACTCGTTTGAAGTCATACTGTTATTGAATAATTATAATGCATGTAGAATTGAGAGGTTGGTGTCAAATAGTCACATAAATGAAATTGTTAGCTTTTTTCATATCCATCCATTGTCTACCAATTCTATTCAACAGGGGGCCCGGGGTGAAAATCCAGTTTGGGAATGACACCATAAAGGCCCCCTGAGTTCAGTAAAAAAATTTGGAAGTAAGTTACAGTAAGTTCCTTAAACAAGAGTGTTCATATTGTATAGCAGAACTTGGACCACTCTAAGCACATTGGCATATCCCTGCATTGACATGCAACCTTGCTAGCAAACTGAACACTGGGGGTTCAAACTTGTGACTTTGAGCTCCTCAATGCACCCCTTTAAATCCTCTCCTTTTTACTCATAATGTGTTTTATGTTACTGAAGTGTTTTTTTTATCGTGTTTAATTCAGATGCAGTTAGTCATTTGCTTGAAATCTTTAGTTATGTTACTATAGTGTCCCTCATGGTGCGGTTTTAGGTTCTTGTTTTTTCGTGAGTTCAGTTTAAAAAAAAGAAACTTGTGAGGGTCTCACATTTTTGCTGCATATTCTCAAAATCATGATATAAAGATGATTTTTTACTAGCTTTTCTACAGAGGGTCCTAAACACAGCAGAGCGCTCCTGTAACTGACAAAATTCAATCGTCTACTTTATTTTGTGGGTCCCGGTACAAAGTATTCACTTCACAATCACGTTTTAAACCACGTGACTAAATGAGGAAAACCTCGTCTACCAACAATTATAATAGTGACCCTAAACTGTGGTTTGCCTTAAGTCTTTACAAATGTAAAATCGAATGTGAAAATTATATATTTTGAGACTGTTATTCCTTGTATTGCTCAATGTGTGTATGTTGTGCTGTTTGATTGATTGACTGAAACTTTTATTAATAGATTGCACAGTGCAGTACATATTCCATACAATTGACCACTAAATGGTAACACCCGAATAAGTTTTTCAACTTGTTTAAGTCCATGTTAATCAATTCATGGTAGTATGGTATGTAATTATATACTTAATCAGAGAGCCACAAAATATGGGCCAAAGGGTGGTAATTGTCCCAGGGGCCGCATGTTTCGGGCCCCCGATTTAACCCTTCTGTAACTTTAAAATTGAATACAATCACTTAGTTTTAGGATCCCAAAGTGTCATAAGTCAACAATTAAAAAAAAAATAATGCTAAAAATGTATATTGCTATGTATAATGCAATTACTTCTAAAAAAAACAAAAAAAACAAGGTGTAATATTTGAGGTACGGTAATTACAGACTTGGAAAGGACCATAATTCATGATTTTGATACAACGACAAGTAGACAAAAAACTATTCTTACTGAGCATTTAAAAAACAAAGAAAGCAGGCAGGACTTGGTTGAGTTTATTGAGTTCACACAAGTCGTGTGCGTGCGTGTGTATATATGTATATTATATATACAAATAATGAATAGTAAAGATGAAGCAAAATGTGTTCTGGACCAACAATCCCTCGATATTCTCTACTGCTCGATAGTGTTTTCATATCTGAGTTATTGTGCAGAAATATAGGAAAATAACTACAAAAGTACACTTTCTTCACTAACCGTGTGAAGAAATAGGTCAGTCAGAATAATACTCATCATTGTCTAAAAAAACATTCAAAACTTTTACTTATGGAATCAAAAATATTGAAATTAAACGATTTGCTTTATTTGCAAACACCTAAGATGATGAACAAAACAAACTATAACATGCTCACCAAGAACGTCCAACAATTCTTCTCAACAAAAGAGGAGAAATACCTAAACACCTAAAACTTTTTAGCATGCCAGTATGTATAATGAAATTATGGAATGGATCAGGAGAAGAAATTAATGTACTAATATGATTATTTTTTAGAAACTATTCAACAACAAAGTGTGCACTAATTACAAAGCAAAAAGAACCTTGATCAGCATCTTGAACTTTATTTGAAAAATAGATAATCGTAATTATCTCATAATGTGCACCATATATTACTCAACTAAGTATTGAAGATAACATTTTAATGTTTATTTGTGTATTTAGTAATTATTTACTTACTCATTTTTCATATCAGGGCATTCAATCGATCGGAACTGGACTGTTTGGTTTGTCTTAGAAGACGTTTCGCCGCTCATCTAATAGGCTTCATCAGTTCGTGCTCATAGACATAGATTGGTCTGATCTAGTCCAGCAACTGGTGCCAAAACCCCATTTGTGCCATTTATTTACAACTGAATGGAATGCTTACGCTATTTTGGACAGTAATCGTTTTGCCACACAATACATCAATGCCAACGAGGGGAAATTACACTCCAATGACTTTAATGTCATTGGCTTTGAAAATGAGGATTGCTCGTTTGCATCAAAGCAGTTTTTATACGATAGGACAAAATTATCCTTGCCCAGGCACACTCTCCTGGTTTTTGAAGTTTACATATTTGGGGTTTTGGTACCAGCCGCTTGACCAGATCTGACCAATTTAAGTCTGAGCATGAACTGATGACACCTACTCAGATGAGCGGCAAATGGGCTTCCAAGACAAATCAAGCAATCCATTGGACGCCCTGAGATGACAAGTGACTTTGATGAATAAGAACATTACTCATTTGTCTATTTATTCACTGTTGTGTTGCAACAAATGTGTTAAGAACGGCTATGATAAGAAAAGGGGTAGATATGCTCTGCTTCCTCCTACTTTTTGGTAAATGCTGTTATGAGAAACTAGAAATATATGTTGTGTCATATTTTACTTGTAGGCGTGTTTGAAATAAACTAACAACATAACCATAATATAACAATGTTACAATCAAAGACGCATTTATTAAACAGTAAAAGAGAAAAAAAATCCTTCGGCAAAATTTTAAGCCACTACTCTTAATCATATCATACAAGGAACACATGTATCATCAACTACAATGATATAGTAGTTGATGACTGAAGTGCTGATATCAACCAAACCCAATCCCCTCCACATCCCACCCCCCGGATTGTAAATAAATTAAATAAATCACTGTATATACTCTGATGATTAACTTGTGTGATGACTGTATTATGCTGATAGTATACATTTGTAACATTAATTAACGTGGAGCCCAACCTAAACAAGTTGAAAAACGTATTCGGGTGTTACCATTTAGTGGTCAATTGTACTTTACTGTGTACTATGTACTGTACTGGGATGGTGTCCTGTTGGCCCCACCATGGACTGGACTCTCACTATTATGTTAGATCCACTATGGACTGGACTTTCATAATATTATGTTAGACCCACTCGACGTCCATTGCATCCGGTCTCCCCTAAAAGGGGTGGACGGTCACCCACATCTGCGGTCCTCTCCGAGGTTTCTCATAGTCATTCACATTGACATCCCACTGGGTTGTGAGTTTTTCCTTGCCCTTATGTGGGCTCTGAACCAAGGATGTCGTTGTGGCTTGTGCAGCCCTTTGGGACACTTGTGATTTAGGGCTATATACATAAACATTGATTGAGTGATCGATAATGTGCAATCTACTAATAAAAGTTTCAATCAATCAATCAAAACCTGTTTTGAGCTGTAGGAGTGCACAGGAGTTTTTATTTGGTTGTATTTAATGGTCCTCGACAGTAGTCACAGGGTACCAGATAGTGAGTAAAAAAAATAAATTAAAAAAAAGAGTAACGTAATTATATTCTGTCTTCACTGGTCCCTTATGTCATATTATTCATCCAGCTGTACACTGGAAAAAATGATGGTCTCCTCTACAACATGTTCAAATGATCTATTATTTTATTGAAAGTCTTCCTTGCCGTATTGTAGTTTCCCCCAATTCCATACCTTACTGTCAGACAGCCAGCTGTGAAGGAAAACGACCGATTGACGTCACACCGTGGAAATAAAGTCGTGGTGAAGACGCAAACCTTATAATTAGGCCATGACTTTCTTGCAATGTTCTAAGCGTGACCATACTCTTCTGGGAAGTCAACCAACTTTTTTTAATGTAACTTGAGACAACATGTTCCAGCGTACGCTCACCAGTGTCACCACATATATTTCTGCTATTTGTTATTATATCTGCAAAAGTGCACACTCAGTGATGGGAAAGAAATTGGACTTTAGCCTTGGGCTACAGTCGGTGATGCATTGCTTGAAAATGCTACACTTAACAGTTGGTCAGAGCAGTGTGTGTGTGTGCGCGTGTTCTTGTACTTCTACTCTTCTTGAGACCCCGACCTAAACAAGTAGAAAAACTTATTCGGGTGTTACCATTTAGTGGTCAATTGTACGGAATATGTACTGAACTGTGAAATCTGCTAATAAAAGTTTCAATCAATCAACAAGGAAAAGGACCTTCCATATGAGAACCGGTGAAAAAGTTAGGACCAAAATCCTTGTCACAATACGGAAAACCGTTGCATCTAAAAGAGAATGTCTTGTTTTCAACCCTGGTGGTGAAATCTATCAAAAGTAGGGTGATGCCAAAAAGGAGGGATTTTTCAAATTGACTGTCGGTTTTAAAAGGGCTCCGCCTCTGGCCAACATATGTAATAAGTGTGTGTGAGAAATTGAAATGCGCCCCGTTTTGGCCAGAATTAATAAAAAAGAAATATGTATATAGGGACATACTGTAATAACTTAAGTAAATAATGAAGATTGAAAAGCAATTACCATATTTTTGGGATCATAGGGTCACCGGTTTATAAAGCACACTGCCTATGAGCAGGTCTGTTCAGGTCTTTTTTTCCATACAAAAGGCGCACCGGATTATAAGGCACATTAAAGGGGTCAGATTATGATTTTTTTTTCTAAATTAAAAAAAGTTACTTGTGGTTTACATAACATTTAATGGTGGTTCTTGTATCTCTGACTATAGTAACCGTAATGGGCTGACAATCCATCAAGCGGTGTTGCTTCAAAGTCACACTAAAACATTTTGACAGATTTTTGAGGGCCGTGTGTAATGTTCTTTATTTTCAATGGAACGTTTAAAGTACAGATGTCCGATGATGTCTTTTTTGCCGATATTCTGATATTGTCCAACTCTTAATTACCAATTCCGATATCAACCGATACCGATATATACAGTTGTGGAATTAACGCATTATTATGCCTAATTTTGTTGTGATGCCCCGCTGGATGCATTAAATAATGTAACAAGGTTTTCCAAAATAAATCAACTCAAGTTATGGAAATAATGCCAACATGGCACTGCCATATTTATTACAGAAGTCCATCCATCCCATCCATTTTCTACCGCTTATTCCCTTTTGGGGTCGCGGGGGGCGCTGGCGCCTATCTCAGCTACAATCGGGCGGAAGGCGGGATACACCCTGGACAAGTCGCCACCTCATCGCAGGGCCAACACAGATAGACAGACAACATTCACACACTATGGCCAAATTTTTAGTGTTGCCAATCAACCTATCCCCAGGTGCATGTCTTTGGAAGTGGGAGGAAGCCGGAGTACCCAGAGTGTACCCACGCAGTCACGGGGAGAACATGCAAACTCCACACAGAAAGATCCCGAGCCTGGATTTGAACCCACGACTGCAGGACCTTCGTATTGTGAGGCAGACGCACTAACCCCTCTGCCACCGTGAAGCCCATTACAGAAGTCACAAAGTGCATTATTTTTTTGAACATGCCTCAAAATAGCAGCTTGAAATTTGGGACATGCTCTCCCTGAGAGAACATGAAGAGGTTGAGGTGGGCAGGTAGGGGCTAGCGGGGGTATATATTGTAGAGTCCCAGAAGAGTTAGTGCTGCAAGGAGTTCTGTGTACTGGTTCTGTTGTGTTTATGTTGTGTTACGGTGCTGATGTTCTCCCGAAATGTGTTTTTCATTCTTGTTTGGTGTGGGTTCACAGTGTGGCGCAAATTTGTATCAGTGTTAAAGTTGTTTATACGGCCACCCTCAGAGTGACCTGTATGGCTGTTGACTAAGTATGCGTTGCATTCACTTGTGTTTGTCAAAAGCCGTAGATATTATGTTATTGGGCCGGCACGCAAAGGCAGTGCCTTTAAGGCTTAATGGCGCTCTGTATTTCTCCCTACGGCCGTATACACAGCGGCGTTTTAAAAGTCATACATTTTACTTTTTGAAACCCAAACCGACAACTTTGAGACCGATACCGATAATTTCCGATATTACATTTTAAAGCATTTATCAGCCGATACTATCGGTAGCTCGATTATATCGGATTGTAAATAATGTAAATAATTCAATGTATATACTATGATGATTAACCTGTGTGATGACTGTATTATACACATAGTATATATTTGTACCATGAATTGATTAACGCCGACTTAAACAAGTTGAAAAACGTATTCGGGTGTTACCATTTAGTGGTCAATTGTATGGAATATGTACTGAACTGTGCAATCTACTAATAAAAGTATCAATCAATCGGTTATCTCTAATTTAAAGTTTTGGTGTTGTTTACTGCCGTCATATTGCAGTCTGCACATATCTCCTATGTGTGACTGCCATCTACTGGTCACACTTATCATTACACCATGTACCAAATAAAATTGATTCGACGTCGGTAGGCAAAACCGGAATTATTCCGTACATCAGGTGCACCCGGTTATAAGGCGTACTGCCGATTTTTGAGAAAATTAAATGATTTTACGTGTGCCTTATACGGTACAAGCAAAACATTTAAAAAAATGTACTAAAAGTATACTTTTTTTATATTTGCATTGTATGTATATATTATCAATGTCGTAAATACAAATCTGTATATATCTAGAAAGGGCGGTCCTAAAGATCTAGGTATTTTCTAGAGGTCTCAAGAAGGTAACAAACTCAAGAATGCGTGTGTGTGTGCGTGTGTGTGCGCAGCCTGCAGTGAGTTTGTGGATGTTACACATGCCATGCAGTGGTAATGCATTCCTTTCTCATCCTCCTAACTTCCACTTGTGTACCCATTAAAGACTAGGAATGCTTTTAGAAGGGTCAGTATCACAATGAGTCCAAGTTTCATTCATTCATTGTGTGTGGGGGGGGTAATACACAAGCTTTCTAAGTAATTTGATTATAATAATAGAGTTATCTCCGTGCTGTTTTTCAGGACAAACTACAGATAAATAACACCAGTCAAGGATTATCCAAATGTACAACGCTATCTGCTGTTTTTAAGGATCTACTGCAAAAGCGCCACTCAAAGATCTTCTATTTCACAGGAGTTGTACGTCAAAAGGTATTTCAATATTACCACAAAAAGTAGCAATAATTGAACTGAACACAACTAAAAACAACACCACTTTAACTGTTAAACTACAGTTAAACCAGTACAAAATAATCAGACATGGGTCACCTCCGATCGCTACATTTATTTATATCATCACAATGTTTATTTATGATCTAATGATTACTGCAGGGCTTCACGGTGGCAGAGGGGTTAGTGCGTCTGCCTCACAATACGAAGGTCCTGCAGTCCTGGGTTCAAATCCAGGCTCGGGATCTCTCTGTGTGGAGTTTGCATGTCCTCCCCGTGAGTGCGTGGGTTCCCTCCGGGTACTCCGGCTTCCTCCCACTTCCAAAGACATGCACCTGGGGATAGGTTGATTGGCAACACTAAATTGGCCCTAGTGTGTGAATGTGAGTGTGAATGTTGTCTGTCTATCTGTGTTGGCCCTGCGATGAGGTGGCGACTTGTCCAGGGTGTACCCCGCCTTCCGCCCGATTGAAGCTGAGATAGGCGCCAGCGCCCCGCCCGCGACCCCAAAAGGGAATAAGCAGTAGAAAATGGATGGATGGATGATTACTGCATGGAGAAAGACTTCTTCACTGTCACGTGACTACGTTTCACTGATCCAACGGAGCCTGGCAGTCACATCACCGCAGTCAAACCACACACTGTCAGGCGAGACAGCACAACATTTCAATGTTTCCCTATAAAGTAGAAAAAACAACATTCATATCATATGCTGTCATCTGTGTCAAGTAGAAATGTTCACATTTCAGCCTACAATAATTCCATTTCCAACTAGAGAAAACATGTTGGGGTAAATTGTAGGGTAACATTAGCCCTGTTATAACGTCATAAGTGAGTGTAAAATGTGTATCTTTTGTAGTACATTCTGTAGTAAGGGCTACATGTCCCTCACATAATTATGTACACAGCAACTACGGTCCAGTATCTTCAGATTTAGAAGCTACTCACTGGTTACTCAGATCTTTAGTAGTCTTTTTCTCTGAATACTTACTCTTATTAACATAAGTATTTAGATGTCTATGTTTTACCTTTACTTGAGTCATAAGGTAACGGCAGTGGCGGGCTGTGCGTTTCCCACCTAGGCCTTCAGTGATGTCCTACTTAGTCCGACTTTAATAAATACCCGTCAAAATACCATAATTTATGTCACCACATGACCAAGGCCGGAGAAATGCTGTACAGAAACCCTTGTGCACTACTGGGCAGTGTGCAAAACAGGCTATATTTTGGCACATTTAAAAATCAATGAACACGCATCAGCATTTAAAACATACCTTACGTAGTACTGTCAAAATTAAAATAATTGTAAATAACAAACTAAATGTGGAAAAATAAATAAATGAAATATTTGAACTTTTTATTTGTGCGTTAAAGTGAGAACCGATGATTTCTCTGTTGGCCGGGCATGGCTCCTTCCTGCTTTTTACAGATTACAATTTGTGATCGGAATCTCACTTAAGAGTGACAAGTGAAAATCCAATCACAGTCACGTTTAGCGTAAGGCTATCAAGATGGGCTACTGTCAACAACTCGTGATCTGATTGGCTATCGCGACTGTCTATCAACTGTCTGTCCGACAGGATTCATACAGCGCTGGCAACAAGCTAGCTGAATTCTGATTGGACAAAAGCATTAATGTAAAAACAAGCAACACGGGAGCCTAATAACACATGAGGAGAATATGATGAATACTTTATGGAAATTAGATTAAAATGAACTTTTATTCATCTATGATCATGATTTATGTTAGGCCAGCATAGAAGGCTTTGTTGGCCCTAACGGCACACCACTGGGTAATAGCAAATCTAAAGAATTCGGCGAAAAACTCCCGGAGATGTCCCGTATCTACAGACATCTCGACTGAAGTTAGAAAACTCACAGATTTTACTGTGTATAAAATTTAAATACGTATAAAATACTGGAGATTTTGTAGTCAAAAGGATGACAAGGAGGTGGTGGATCAACAGTACCTTTATTAAAACAAACCAAAACTACAGTTGTAATATAAAACTCTTCAGGCAGGACCTAACGAAAATGAACACTGTTTTTTTTTAATTCATTCACATTTCCATCACATCAGTTTTAAAAAAAAGTTAATCTATACAGTGGATTAAAAAAAATGTCTGTCCACTGAAAACCACATTTAACAGCAGTCATACACATTTTGTCTGAGACAGTCAGAAAAAGTAACTCCATGATGACTTGCACATAACACCCTGGTATCTTTGCAATCTGCACACACTTGTGGTTAAAGTGTCCGCCTTTAGATCTGTAGGTCGTGAGTTTAAACCCCGGTCGAGTCATACCAAAAACTTCAAAAAATAGCCTATCTGCTTGGCACTCAGCATCAAGAGTTGGAATTGAAGGTTAAATCACTAAAATGATTCCAGGGCGCGACCACCGCTGCTGCTCACTGCTCCCCTCACCTCCCAGTGATCAAGGGTCAAATGCAGAGGATAATTTCACCACACATAGTGTGTGTGACAATTTTTGGTACTTTAACTTGTAACTTTAACTTACAAAACAACATGAATGTTTTCTTTAAACAACTGCAGGAGAACACAAGTCAATAAATGTTTTTAAGGACCCACAGTACTAAACAAATGCGAATTTAAAGATCCTTTAGATACCATACCAACTTAATATGACAATGGTGCCCCTTTTAAGGAAACAGGTTTGAACATTTGGGCCAGTCGGATGCCTGTTTGCGGACTGGATTTGGCCCCTGGGCCACCAGTTGAGAAGCCTCTATGTGTTCACACTGCATACAAGTTTTTAATCAATGAATTTCAAGCATCTTGGTTGCAAAAGGTGAAGGGCAAGAGTAAGCCAACACTGCCGTCAAGGGGATAAATGATTGCCAATATGAGCCTGATGTTTCCAATTAGGATGTTTTCATTATGTTATACTCATCTCTCTTGTGGTAAACAACATTTTGTAATTGTTTGCATTTGTACAGTACACTGGTACCTTCACTTAAGAGTGTTTTGAGATAAAAGCTGTCTCTCTATGTTTGAAGTTGCAAGCGAAAATCTTTAGTTACAAGCATACACCCACCATTGATTGATTGATTGAAACTTGTATTAGTAGATTGCACAGTACAGTACATATTCCGTACAATTGACCACTAAATGGTAACACCCGAATAAGTTTTTCAACTTGTTTAAATCGGGGTCCACCATGAGTTGACTTACTAAAACATTTCGTATTGGTTTCATTCAATATTTCTTAAAAAAAAAGTTTTGAAAAGACATTGTGCAATTGTACTGTTTTGTGGGGGGTCTTCCCTTTAAAGGAATTTTAATTATTTTCAATAGGCGATGTTGATTTGCGATAGAAGTGTTTGAGTTAAGAGCTCCATTACAAAACCAATTAAATAACAGTAACTTCAATAAATTAAACGATTTTCTTACACATAATTTTTTTTATCTTTTTTTTATTTTTGGCCCAATTTGTTAATACACAATAAAATAAATTCTCTACTCTGATTTTAGTCAGGTTATAGTGTTTTTTGGCCCAATTTGTTAATAATGTCAAAATAAAATAAAAAAACTGTATAGTCACACAAGTGAGGTTGTGCTCGACAATAATGAAACCAATTGAGGCAAGAGAAAGTTTTTAAGTCAAAATGCAAAAGTAAACACGTAAAATCTTAGGGTCATCCAAAGTGCAGCTTGAGGGCCAGTTGCAGGCCTGGAGATTTGTTTTAATTGCATTGTAGAAATTAAATCAAATACAATAATAATGATAATAACAACTTAAAAGCAAAAAATTAAATCAGAAGTAATGTAACAAGACTAATGTTGACATGTTGATGCTCTGAACACTGATAATAGTAGGCTTGGTCACCAATTTTTTCTCTTCTAGACTATGTAATGTCTGTTTGAGACTTTATTTTGTTTTACAAAATTAAACATGTAAAGATACCCTATCATACCCTCAGAATATGGTTTTAGTTTTTTAAATGGGGTTTAAACTGGATTAGTGCAACAAACCTTTGATATGCAGGGTATTTTTACATTTGTAATTTTGTAAAAAAAACAACCAAAAAACAGACAACCATCATCAGGAGATCTCAAAGGATTATAGAAGGGGTGTCAAACTCATTTTCATTGAGGGCCACATCGCAGTAATGGCCGCTTTTTAAAAGATTAATTTACATTATGCATGCGGGTAATAACCGATGATTAATCATGATGAATTAAAATGTACATGTATTTGATTATTAGATTTTTTTTAATGTATAACTTGCTTTAAAATTATAAATTAAGCTGACAAGCAATTGAACTTTTGTTTTTATTTCACATGTAGTGAAATACAGTATATAATAAAATATTTGGCATGATCAGATAATATAAAAGCTTAAAATATGCATTTTGTTTTTGTCAAAATTAAAAGAACGAATGCATTTAGTAAAAAAACTAAAGTAATTAAAAGTATTTTATTGAAACACATTTTTACCAGGCTTTCGCATGCCACATAGAATGATGTAGCGGGCCAGAACTGGCCCCCTGGCCATGAGTTTGACACCTGTGGGTTATAGGTTCCAAAAATATTTTTTAAAAAGGGGGAAATAAACACGCAGTTTGATGGAAAATGTTTATTAAAAAGGTTTAAAAGAAAATTCCAAAAGGCAAAACCAAGAGAGTTGTTAAATAGGAAGAACTTCCATCCTTCCATCCTACCGCTTATTCCCTTGGTGGTTGCGGGAGGGTGCTGGAGCCTATCTCAGCTACAATCGGGCGGAAGGCGGGCTACACCCCTGGACAAGTCGCCACGGTCTATCTGTGTTGCCAAGGGCCAACACAGATAGACAGACAACATTCCCACACTCGGGCCCATTTTTCACATTTAAATGTTTTAAAATAATTTACAAACTCTAAATGTAACCACATATTCGAATATCCTCCATTTTCAAAGCTTGCATAAGTAGAGCATTCTGGGAAATAGAGCAGTGGTTCTCAACTTTTTTTCAGTGATGTACCCCCTGTGAACTTTTTTTTTTATTTCAAGTACCCCCTAATCAGAGCAAAGCATTTTTGGTTGCAAAAAAGAGATAAAGAAGTGGAATACAGCACTATGTCATCAGTTTCTGATTTATTAAATTGTATAACAGTGCAAAATATTGCTCATTTGTAGTGGTCTTTCTTGAACTATTTGGGAAAAAAAGATATAAAAATAACTAAAAATTTGTTGAAAAATAAACAAGTGATTCAATTATAAATAAAGATTTCTACACATAGAAGTAATAATCAACTTAAAGTGCCCTCTTTGGGGATTGTAATAGAGATCCATCTGGATTCATCAACTTAATTCTAAACATTTTTCACAAAAAAACAAATCTTTAACATCAATATTTATGGCACATGTCCACAAAAAAAATCTAGCTGTCAACACCGAATATTGCATTGTTGCATTTATTTTCACAGTTTATGAAATTGCATTCATATTTTGTTGAAGTATCATTCAATAAATATTTTTATAAAGGGTTTTTGAATTTTTGCTAATTTTAGAATATTTTCAAAAAATCTCAAGTACCCCCGGGGTGTCCAAACTTTTTCCACAGAGGGCCGCACACGGAAAAATTTAAGCATGCGGGGGCCATTTTGATATTTTTCATTTTCAAACCATAACAAAATATATGGATTTTTTTTTTTTATCCTTAGGGCTCCTGGGGAGCATAGAGGGTCTCAGTCACCAAAATTTTAAAAATAAGTCAAATTGTTCTTATTATTTTTTATTTAATGCTTGCAGTAAATCTCTATATCAACTTGAGGTTGATATAAAATAAAACAAATAAGGTTTTATGCCTTTTCTGTCAAAAACAACTTTGTTTTTAATAGTAAAACTGAAATATGCAGTATTTAGATAGATAGATAATACTTTATTGGTTCCTCCAGGAGAGTTCCTTTATTTAACAATTAAAGCCCTCAAAGATCAATAATGCAGGACACCACTGATTTTAATTATTTAATATTTTTGAGTAATCACAGTGAAAAGTTAAATAAAATCCTACTAAATATATTTGAGATCCAAAAGGTTTCCCTCTCATAAAGTGATGCATTTTTATTAGTTTTTTTTTTTTTACTTTTAACACTTAAATTTCAAGATCAACTTCCGATATGTGTCGATTTTAAGTTTGAACTATTATTTTGTTTGTTTTATGCTCTTTTTATTTAAAACTTTGATGTTTTCATATGGCAACCACACAACATATGCAATATTTTTTCCACATAAAAGATTTTGAAGCGATAATTTTTAAGTAATAATTCATTATACATAGATTTTTTTGTCCTTTTTTTGAGCAATGGAAACATTTTTTAAATAAAGACAAAAGAAAAAAAAATGCCTGCATGGCAGCTTTGTGTCAACATTCCCACTTTTTTTCATTGGATTTCACCTCATTCCACTTTTTTTTAAATGTTTTTATTTTTATTTTTGCAATACTATCAATTTTGCAATTTTTGCAAAATGTGTGGCGGGCCGGTAAACGATTAGCTGCGGGCCGCAAATGGCCCCCGGGCCGCACTTAGGACACCCCTGGCGTTTGCCTTTTTGAGAACCACTAAAATAGTGTATATTTGCAAATGTCTCCATAAAAAGCCTGTTGTTATTATTTTTTCTTTTTTTTAACAAAATTAGAAATATAAAAACATCTTGTCATTTGCTGGGATGAAGTTGTTTTTGTGTGTGTGTGTTTAAAAAAAAAAAGGCTGTTTCAACTGGATCAACGCAACAATTGTGTTTATTTACTCATAAAAGGAATTGTCCGTTGTCCGAGGCGCTGTGAACACATCAAAGGACCTCATGGACCTCTTTGAAGCCGGAGGGGCTGGGTCACACTACCGCCACTAGTTCACGGACCTACCGAGCGTATAGGAGCTAAACAAGTCCAACCAACGGGGACTAGAAAGGTGTATTTTTATGTGTACTTATTTTTCTCACTTTTGGACAGTATCTTCGCTTCTTTCCGACGTAGTAGAAGCCAAGCCAGTGATTTGACTTGACAAGCCCGCTCCGCTACTGTATCCACTCCCCCCTCCTCCTCCTCCTCCTCCACAGCGCCACACAACCAGGAAATCGTCGAGGTGTGCTCGGTTCATCCCGCGAGTAGCTACCCCGTCTGCGGGTGTAGATGCGACTTCACCCCCGTTGAATATCTCCGCGTTTAAGGGGTTTGGGCTTGTTTGACTTTAATCAGCGGGGGCTTCCGCTTTCAAGTGAGCCCCAAAGTTGCCCGCCAGGAGCAGAGCTGCACTCCGGCCAAACAATGAGGTTAGTAACCGACTCCAATCCCTTCATGTTCATTGTGTTTCTTGTTTGGGGCCATTAGTTTGAACAAAGGCGCCGGGTTACCGTTCGCCATGTTTTTAAACAGCGCCTTTTGTCAACGGTAGAAAGAGCAGTCGACACCGACACCGACACCTCTTGCTTTCATAACCTGCTTTTTAAGCTCTTTTTTGTGACCGTTTGCGTGTGAATATCAGGAAGTGTGTAAGTAATCGTAATGACAGCCCGTTGCTACCTGTTCACTCTTTGCCAAGCTATTCCCAAATAGTTGAAGAGGTCAAATCAACATTCTGCTTTTTGTTTAATGTGCCCCATGCATCTATTTGACCTCTTTGTCGGCAGCAATAGTGTGGTGGAATCTCAACTCGGGGTCATTTATAGAGCAGGAGTCTTGTCTAAACCTGCAGGCTCAGCAAGTGGCTTAAAATGCACACTGGAAGTCTTTTATGTCAATGCCACACATTGGGGGGACAAGGCATCATTTTAATAGTACAGTATTCGTCTTGCAGCAGCAGAATTGCTCCGTGTCCTCAAATTCCACATCCTGTCACAGCCTGTGTGCACTTGGAAATTACATGCTTTGAAAACCACCACTCCTCACTTAAAGGCCTACTGAAATGAGATTTTCTTATTTAAACGGGGATAGCAGGTCCATTCTATGTGTCTTACTTGATCATTTCGCGATATTGCCATATTTTTGCTGAAAGCATTTAGTAGAGAACACCCACGATAAAGTTTGCAACCGGAGAAAAGCCCTGCCTCTACCGGAAGTCGCAGACGATGACGTCGCAAGTGTGGGGGCTCCTCACATTCTCACATTGTTTTTAATGGGAGCCTCCAACAAAAAAAGCTATTCGGACCGAGAAAACAACCAGTTCCCCATTAATTTGAGCGAGGATGAAAGATTCGTGGTTGAGGATATTGATAGCGACGGACTGGAAAAAAAAAAAAAAAAAACGCGATTGCATTGGGACAGATTCCAATGTTTTTAAACACATTTACTAGGATAATTCTGCGAAATCTCTTATCTTTCTATTGTGTTGCTAGTGTTTTAGTGAGTTTAATATTACCGCGGAAGGGTGTCTCCACGGGTGTGTTGACGCCAATGTCTCAGGGAAGTCGACGGCAGCTTCATGGACGGCCCAAGCTCAGCTTTTCTCCGGTAAGAAGCCGTCTTGACGCGCTGTGTCTCGGGGAAGTCGACGGCAGCTGTATGGACGGCACAAGCTCAGCTGATATCCGGTAAGAGCCGACTTTTTAACCACAAATTTTCTCACCGAAACTTGCTAGTTGACATGTAGTCCGGATCCATGTCCGCTGTGATCCATACTAAAGTTTCACCTCCGTGAATTTTAAACAAGGAATCACCGTGTGTTTGTGTGGTTAAAAGCTAAAGCTACCCAACTCCGTCTTTCTACTTTGACTTCTCCAATATTAATTGAACAAATTGCAAAAGATTCAGCAACACAGATCTACAAAATACTGGGTAATTATGCCATTAAAGCAGACGACTTTTCCCTTTGTGTGTACCCATCGCTCAAATTCATAACAGCCCGTGACGTCACACGTACACGTCTTTACGCGACGTTTTCAAGAAAAAAGTCCCGGTAAATTTAAAATTGGAATTTTGTAAATTAAAAAGGCTGTATTGCATGTGTTAAAGGCTTACTGAAACCCACTAATACCCACCACGCAGTGTGATAGTTTATACATCAATGATGAAATATTAACATTGCAACACATGCCAATACGTCCGGTATAGTTTACTAAATTGCAATTTTAAATTACCCGCTTAGTATCCTGTTGAAAACGTTGCGGAATGATGACGCGTATGATTACGCTTGACATCACGGATTGTAGCGGACATTTTCTTCCAGCACCGATCACGGCTATAAGTCATCTGCTTTAATTGCATAATTACACAGTATTCTGGATGTCTGTGTTGCTGAATCTTTTGCAATTTTTTCAATTAATAATGGAGACTACAAAGAAGAAAGCTGTTGGTGGAAAGCGGTGTATTGCGGCCGGCTGTAGCAACACAAACACAGCCGGTGTTTTTTTGTTTACATTCCTGAAGGTGAAGCTTTATTATGCAACAGAGCGGTCAAGCGAACATGGTTCTCTACCACATGTCAACCGGCAGGTTTCGGTGAGAAAATTGTGGTAATAAGTCAGCTCTTACCGTAGACATGAGCGGAGCTTGCGTCGTTCCTCGTGCACCTGTCAAAGAGGCAGCTGCGACTCTCTTGCCTCCTCCGACCGGCCGCCCCCGAACGTGGGATGCTTCCACCATCAAGGAGGGGGAAAAAAAGCTCAGCCCAGCCCGACCGACTGCCTTCGTTTCGCCTCGCCTCGTCGAGAAATGTGGATTCCCTCAGAGACACTGGCGGTCACCACACGCCTCTGACTTTCAGGTACGACTATATAATCTCAGTAAAACACCAGTAACACAATAAGCAGATAAGGGATTTTCCAGAATTATGCTAGTAAATGTGTCTAATAACATCTGAATCGCTCCCACTGCCCTGTCTTTTTTTTTTTTTTCTAGTCCTTTGCTCTCACTATCCTCATCCACGAATATTTCATCCTCGCTCAAATTAATGGGGAAATCGTCACTTTCTCGGTCGGAATCGCTCTCGCTGCTGGTGGCCATGATTGTAAACAATGTGAGGATGTGAGGAGCCCTACAACCCGTGACGTCACGCGCATATCGTCTGCTACTTCCGGTACAGGCAAGGCTTTTTTATTAGCGACCAAAAGTTGCGAACTTTATCGTCGATGTTCTCTACTAAATCCTTTCAGCAAAAATATGGCAATATCGCGAAATGATCAAGTATGACACATAGAATGGACCTGCTATCCCCGTTTAAATAAGAAAATCTCATTTCAGTCGGCCTTTAAGCACTGATTTCCTAGTTTATTTTTCTTTTGGTTGTAGAGCAGCGAGTCGTGAATGCTGCATAGCAAAAGTGACGACACTTTTGTTTGCAAGCATAACTGGATGCTTTTTTTTTTTTTCTTGATTGTGTGCTACCAGCTTGTGCAGGGTTGACAACCTGTGTGACTAGTTATTTATCTCTCAACATCTTCCCACTGCACATCTGTAGCAATGTATCTTGGCGCAGGGTTTGGTCTACCTTTTTTCTATTCGCTAATAGACATATTTATTTATTATAACTTTGATACCACAAAGGTACTATAAATATACTATAAAAGAAGGTAGATATGCATTAGGCACACACTGCTATTAACAGATGCGAATGTCTTTGTTTATACCTGTTTTTCGGTCTCTGTTGTGGATTGCACTGGTGTGTCATACACTCACGGGTACCACAGATCAATGTTTATCATGCAGAAATTCCATTAGACTTTCTGCATGGGTGGGGCATTGGCCCAAGACAGTAGACGTACAATTTTGGTGCAGCTCAGGAGACATCTTCTTAAATAATGCATAAACATTAAAAGTGTTTAGACAGTTTTGGTTTGATCCAGATTGAGATTGTATCGCTTTGGTCATTATTTTCAAAGTATTGCGGTGCTTTGGTTTTCGTTAGTACTTGGTCCAAAAGGCCAAATGAAAATAAAACGTATGAAAACTGAAACATTTCCTACCCGGTAAGAAATCAAGTAAATTCATTTGACCGTGCTAGGCACCTAACACGTTTTATGATGATTTAAGGAACTTGATTGTCATACCAGCACTCGTGAGATTGCACAAAATTTAAGGTACATTACAATTGTACTGGGAAGTCGGATTTTCTGAGTCTCCTGTCGGCGCGTTCAACTGGAACGCCCTCTCGACATAGGATTTGCAACTCGTAGAGTCCTCACCACCCCCACGTTGGCTTCAAAGATTGTTGCTTTGATTGTAAACAATAATAGAAGCGTCTAATATCCGTTACTAGGACTTCTGACTTTTATGTTGCACTAAATCAGCTGTACATTGTACAGTGTATTGTTGAATGTTCATATATGGTAATGTTTCTTTAGTTCATGTGATTTATGCGTTCTACATTGCAATAGCGTGTTTGTGGTTCCTCTTCATCCGCCTTGTTTGAAGGTTGTAGAAGAAATGCATATTTTCTCATCAGTTGTTTATATTCAGAAAAGGCAAGCGCAGGTATAGTTTTCGTGAATGTAGCCATCTTGATTTCCGACCTCGTAACTGGAACGCTCATAAGTCTGCTGTGCCACCCTTACCAGCGCCAACTTCTGAGGTTAATAGAACGCACCATTAGTACCCGAGGCCCCAAATTTTGCCCACGGGGTACAACAAGAAATATAGTATGTACATAATTTAAATACAATAGGATCTAGAGTAGGTTATAAATAGCTTCTTATATTTTGATTGATTGATACTTCTATTAGTAGATTGCACAGTTCAGTACATATTCCGTACAATTGACCACTAAATGGTAACACCCGAATAAGTTTTCCAACTTTTTTAAGTCGGAGTCCACGTATAGACATAATAGAATAAATACATAAAATATAATACATTTTGATCATGTATTTAAAATCAAATGTAAAAACAATGACAGCCAATTAAACCAAATAAAAGCCCAGTTAAGCTCAGTTGGTACAGGTGCAAGAATGAATAGGAAACAATATGAAATTCATCGTATACATGATGATGTACATAAACATTAATGAAATGGTTTGAAGAAACTTTACTAACATGCTTACCGTTTTTAAAGACTATTGTTGGCAAAGCGGAGAGGGAAAAGGGCTGTTCAACAAGTTCATGCTCAAATTCCATCATGTTTCGCCACGTCTTTATCAAAGCGTTGGGACTCTCAACTTTCTTTGGCTCCATGGCACATATAGAGTAAGACACTGAAGCTTGAGATTTTTTCTGTTTGGGACTCAAGTTCACAGGATAACAGCAGTTATGCGCTGTTTCGTTGTATGATAAACGACACAGTGTAAAAAAAAATGGTGAGTACTTTTTAAAGTGGCCGTGCAAAAACAGAGGTATGGAGGCCACACTAAAAAGAAAAAATGCCAAAAATAAATAAGAATGAAGTCATGTAATAATAATAACATATTTTTCTACTGTGTTGACTGAGTAAAAATGGCATGCATGATATTCCAAGACACAAGTGATAATTTCAACAAGGGAATGATAAAATTTACAGTTACTGAAACATAACAGCCTTTGTCGATACTTGCTATATAATAAATTAAAATAATTATTTGTTTAAAACACTTCTGATTGATGATGGATTGAAAAAAACTATCATCAATAAAAAAAAATCTGCCGTACATTCCTCATTTGCGAACATTTTCTGAAGTGAAACTTGACAAGAACCCCAACAGTCATCTTTACACAGCTTTACATTTATGATTATCAAGGTTTCCCTGTGGCAACAGGCGTGTTTGTGGGTGTGATCACATAACGTCTTTGAGTAATTTGCATTATTTGCTGTGATATTTTTTTCTTTAAAAAGGCTATAAAAATGAATTCATACCTCCTAAACAAATCTGTTATTTTTAATGAGTATTAACCTGGGGATAAGTTTTTTGGCAACACTAATGTGGCCCTAGTGTATGAATATGAGTGTGAATGTTGTCTGTTTATCTGTGTTGGCCCTGGGATGAGGTGGCGACTTGTCCAGGGTGTACTCTCCCTTCCATCCGAAATCAGCTGAGATATGGTCCAGCACCCCACGCGACCCCAAAAGGGACAAGCAGTAGAAAATGGATGAACGGATGGATTAACATAATTTTTTTTATGGTTTTACCATATTTTGAATTGTTACTGCTTATTGTACAATGTACTTTGTGGAGATTTTTTCAAGTGTCTTGAGACTTATATTTAGCTTTTTTTTTTTGAAAGCATCTAGCAACACATCTAGCATCTTTTTCTGGTGTCATTATAAAATGAACTTGTATTTAGAGACTACTTCTGTCCCTGGATGTCCCTGCAAAAGCTGTGCGAGCATGACGTCAAACTTGCTTGTCAAATAATAGGCTTTATATATCAATTAATACAGTAACGATCAGCTGGTGTTAATGTTTTATGTTTGTGTGGTTTGAATTTGATGTCAGTTTTTGTCATGTCTGCAAATACACCGCCTGTGCCTGAAAGGTGATAGGCGGAGAATGAGGAAGTGTTTTTGTGTGTCTGGGGAAGTGCAGACTCACAGACACCAAAGTGCTTGCACGGGAAGTAAAACCTTTTGGAAATGTACAGTTTGATATCATAATATTGGTAACAAGTTAAAAATAGCGGACTTTGTGTATGATTTCTTCCAGGGTTTACAATGCTTTATATTACTTTAATTTGATCTCAAGATTAAAAAAAACATTTTTTCAAGGTGTGGTGGTATGACACATTCAATTACATTAAGGGGAAACCCTGATTAAAATGTACGTTTTATTTTTGTACATATTTACAGTTTCTCCTTTTTTGCATTTTTATTCTCAGTATCCAATGACTTTATTATTTTTTTTAAACATTAGTTTATTGAAATTATGACTTTAAACCTCTTTGACATTATTTCTTACTATATTTTCTGTGTGACCCATGCATAAAATAGAAGCTTTCTTGTTGTTTATGCCAAAGTATGACCTGTGAGTAAGTCCTTTGATAAGGTTTTATTGACTTCAGTGCATAGTCGTTTACCTGTCTCATGACTGACAAAAATATACCATCTGCGCCGTTTACCTGCTATTCTTGATAAAGACTGGATGTGCATAGAAATCATCAGTTTATGTGTGGTTTGTTGTAGAAAGGGGTTAAAATCAAGTCATTCCTTCAAGGCCTCTGCCATCAACAAGGCAGCGTCAGCCAAAAAAACTCGCCTTGGCCTTGATATGTTGTCACTTTTCTCTCTCAAGAGATAGACTTTGCGTGTGGAAGTGTCTAAATACTCTTCGAAGACAACCACAACATTGTCATATCACCCTTATAATCAATAACCGAATATCACTGAATATTAAAGTTAAAGGTGCGCTGATCCCCTTGTTGTTTTGTAATTCCGATCCTGATACCTGAATTTGAATATTTGCGGATACTAATACTACTGATACCAGGGCTCTGTTTATGTTGATATCGATTTTATGAATATTATTGATTTAATTGTTTAATTTCATTTCTGTAGGCAATAATGATATATATGAATGTATTTATGTATGTAAGTCCCAAAATAGCACAGACATAGCTCATGGTAATTCACAATTTCCGATTTGTGAATTAAGCTTGCATCAGAACTATATCGGATAGCCCCCGTTCCTATTACAAGTAAAATCTCCATAAATAAATGTCTAATATTTTGACATTACTAATTATCGTGCAAGTAGAAAGAAAAGTTAATTGTTATATAATTTAAAATAACACCATTACCTTATCACATTTTTGAAGACCTCTATTTCTGGTTCAGCATCTTTCCTCTTTTCGATTAACTACTGACATGTTGTGTTGTCTTCAAAGAAATAAAAAAAAACACTTAATGCAGGGGTTGTCCAAACATTTTCCACAAAGAGCCACACAATGAAAATCAATGGATGCGGGGGGCCATTTTAAATTTTTATTTTTAGAAACAATACAATGTATAGTTTTTTTAAAGGAAAAATAACTGGCCTCCATGCTTGCTCTATTAGCGCAAACAATTTAACACGTTTGCTCTTTTACTCCACAATTTTTTTGTGACAGTATTTTTAGAATGTGCCGCCCCCAACTTAATGTCTCAAGAGATTTACATACATCTTGCATGATGTCACAAATGATGGTTTGAACTTCCAACATTTAATATATTTTTCTGGTAAGTATTGGTAAAACTACAAATTGTGCTCTTTTGTTTCCACTGTAGCAGTAAAAGTATTCAGAAATGTCTACACCATGATCATGGTGCGCCATAAATCTAGTTCTCATGACTGTAAATAAGAGATAAGAGAAGGGTTTGTCAGTTAGCACGCAACACTCTTAGACACAGTCCATACCTGGTTTTGAAGATATATAATATGGTTGACTATTGTATCTTATCTTAGGTGATGGAATATTTTAATCCACTTTATGAGTTTGTCTGATAAAGCTTTTTGATTGGGTTTGCCTGACCTCATCTGTAGGTTTGCCTGGTTTGCATTGTGCTGAGCTATTAGTTCCATGTAAATCTGTACAGCAGTCTGGCATAGTGGACTTAAGACCCTGTGACTTATTGCCAAAGCACAGCTGCCTATCGTTTTTATGTGGAAGTTTGGTCTGCTTTGCCTGTCCCCTCTTCCTTGGTAGAAAACAAGGGAAAGATAAATATCATCTCAGATTGTACTGTACCTGCAATGTTCTCACTATGATCCTGCAGTTGGTTGGTTAGTATTCAGTTTTTCACTTATGTAATAATCGTTGGTCCTTTTGGCTTTTCCTGCGACCAGCCTTGTCTTGTTGATAGTACCTTTCTGAATGCGAGGACTGGAATGCGGCTCCATGTTCTTTGTCATTCTTCCCTGTGGAATGTCAATGTTGACCCACAACTATAGCTGGCAGGTCAAACGTGCAACCATTTCTCTTAAAATGAGCTAATGTCTTTGCAGCAGAATGTTTTGAACTTTCAGCTGCCTTTTGCTGAACAATTCCGGCCATTTCCACGCATTCATTGTTATCTCTGCATGCTATAAATATAAAGTCACAGACAGAGGTTATGACTGGCGTGGTAATTAGCCCACAATGGCCAAATTAGGCTATATCTACACTAAACTGGATAATCCCTTAAAGGGGAACATTATCACCAGACCTATGTAAGCGTCAATATATATCTTGATGTTGCAGAAAAAAAGACCATATTTTTTTTTAAACGATTTCCGAACTCTAAAAGGGTGAATTTGGCGATTTAAACGCCTTTCAATTGATAGCCTGTTGAGCGATGACCTTTTCACCTGTGACTTCACAACATGAAGCAATCCGCCATTTTCTCAATCTTATTACACGCACCAAGTCACGCACCATTTGCCCCTTTTGGGGTTGCACGGTTTCCTAGAGCCCATCTAAGCTGCATTCAGGCGGAAGGCGGTGTACACCCTGGACAAGTCGCCACCGAGTGTGAATGTTGTCTATCTGTGTTGGCCATGTGATGTAAGTACACTAGATGACAGTAAATTATTGGACAAACGGAGTCAAAATAATGTATGTAATTCAAATGATCCATTTCCATTTATTGCAAAAGCTACGAAAAGGGGATCGATTTTGTTGCCACTTAATTGTAAAAAAAAAAAACAATTCCCTTCTTCGAAACCTGTGGATTTTTGTCTAGCTCTCCACAGAGTACAGCGATACTTTGTGAAGCAAAGGAGCAGAAGTCCTTCTTGAACTGCAATCGGCACAAAACCCCCAAAACGTGATTCAGGAATTGCATGAATAATAGTTTTTTAAATCAATATTAAGACATTAAAATCTATATTATATTGTCCCCCAAAAAAAATCATGACATATTGCCATGTACGTATTTTAAAAGCTCATCTCAGTGTTTCCGACAGGACTGCAATCTATTTGTGGTAGTGGATACGGGATGGTGTTTGCACAATATGCCACGACGCACGTGATAGTAATGGACACTGTTTGATACAGGAATAACCTTCTGAGACAGACAAAAGTTAAACACACAAAAAGCTAAATAAATATGTTAGAAATACAAGTGAACTTTTTTCTGTATATTCTTTGTATTTTTTTAATGTCACAAACAAGACATAGCTGCCTGTGAGAGAAAATATAGCTACTTTGTTTGACATCAATTATCTGTTTTCTTTTTGTTCCCTGGCAGACCAGGTGTATAAGAGATATGTTACGAAGTGTAGCAGAACAGAGTTGTTACAAGTTACATTCACAAACAGCCCCATTTATATTGTGTTTGAGTAAGAATGAACCGCTAGCGTAAAATCTGCAGGGTTTCCACTCGATTGCCTAAATAACTGTGGCTGTGGAGGTGTGGTTAGGGGGTAGGGTGGGGATGTGGTCACATGACATCATCGTATAATTTGCATAATTTAAATATACAATTTTCTTCAAAAAGGCTAAAAATGTATACATGCGTTTAAAAACATATTTTTTTATTTTTAATTAGTATTAACATATATTTTTTAATATTGTATCGTTTGGTTTATTTTACATGTTTGCTGTTTATTGTACAAAGTACTCAATTGAATTTTTTTTTAAGTGTCTTGTGCTTTTTTTTCTATGTTAAAAATGACTGACAACAAATCTAGCATCTATTCCTGGTGTTATTATAGACTGCACTCATGTTTAATTACTTTTCTTCTGTCCGTTGATGTCCTCTGTGAAAAGCACGCTGCAGCGAGCAAGAGGCCAAACTTGCTTTACGCTGCTGTTTCAGTTGGACTTTCTCTCCTTAAAAGCCACGATAGTCCTCATGATATTTGCACATTTTGTAAATTGCTGTCCGCAGGTATTTCTGGGACACATTCAAGTTACAGCCACATTGCAGACATGCGGATTCTGTTCCAGACAATCGCGTGCGTATTACTTTATCACAACAGCCGGTTTCGGCAGCTCTGGTTTTTAATTTGGTTTCACGTTAAAAAAAATGTATTTTCAAGCTGTGTCGTGGCGGTGTGCCGCGTTAAGTTACAGGGAAACCCTGGGTGTTCCTGGGAAACATTGCAACTTTCTGCTAGTTTTGTCCATAATTGTCAACTAGATGGTACATTTTATGTACTGCTGCTTGGTGTTGTTGAAAGTTGCCATAAACTACTTGGCAACAAAGCCAAATCCCTAAACCCTTCAACACAAAACACTACGCACATGCTTTGTTTAAAATAGCTATAAAAGAAGACTAAAAGGCAACAGTAGTCGCGTGCCATTACTCAGTATTTTGGAAATTCAGCTTGCAATGCTTAAATATGTTTTGCGTGACCTTTATAGTTCTGTTAAAAATGTTTTGTGTGCCAGTGCAATGACAAACTGCACAAAAAAGTTAATTGCCTTTTTTTATGACTAGAAGTGGGATTTTTCGATGGGAAAAAAATGTCCGTCGTCAAATCAAAATGTTATTGTCAGACATTTATGTAATTAAATGATCTAATGCAGTCATGATGACTGTCAACAAAAAGCAGTTAATAATTCTGCAGATTTTTTTTATTCTCCCTTATGTCCCTCCCTGTTATTCAGCAAAGTGTATATTTATTCTGACTCATATCAACCCTGCGTTCAGCGACAGAGGATAGTAGATCAATGGTCTTCATGTGTCTGCGTTAATGTCAGCGAGGTGATACCAGCCTACACTCATGACTCATCGGCTGGGTTTTGAAAAAAAAATGTCTACAAGCCATGTTATGTCTGAAGTTGGCAGCTTTATAAAGCTTAGGTTTTACATCTCAGTGAGTTCTCTGTGCTCTGTTTAAAAGCCAGAAGCAATAGCAGACTGTTCCCCCGCCTGCGTTTGTATTAACGTTCTTAACCTGGTATTTTTATTGATCAATGTTAAAAGCAGCAAAATAGCCTCCTGCCTACTTTGTGTCTTAGGTTTTTTTTCTTGCATTGCAGGCAACTCTTTTTTTCAGTGTTTTCATAACCTTGACACTAACCATCTCCCCTGATTTCCCAAAAAGCCGGAAGCTGTTATTTAGGAAATTTAGCAACATTATTGTGAATGTCCATTTAAACCTTAACCCGCTGTTGCTGCAATAGCGGTGTGTTCATGCCATAGTGTTGTGTAACATCCATAACAGTAGGTTCTGGTGTGCTAATTCTTTCTTGTCTCTACTTGTTCTAACCTCATTTGCTCAGTCAGGTTTTTCTTTTGAAATCTGATCTTCAGCTTGCCCAGCAAAAGTTTAAAAATGTAACAGAAATATCAGTCGGTGTAGCAAACGCCACAAAATCCCACATTTCCTCCAGAATGGTGTGGCAAAATTCCCCCAGTTAAAGAACTGGAAATTTCAGTATTGCTCAAAATAGCCACACTGTACAGCATTAAGCAATACGGTAATACGATAATTGTGGGAATTTTTGACTACGGTGGATTAAAAGTAATGGCATTATGCCATGCATGCATTGAGAGGAGGTACATGTTATTCTTCAAACTAGGGCGCATAAGTGTGTCTAATGTAGTAACACACAGCTTTGTGAGTCTCGTCATTGTCGATCTGTGAATTTGTCTCCCCCCTCTTTCCTGAAACCGTGTACCCCACTTGGTCCTCCCACCTCTTATGCTCATAAATAGGCCATTATACTGACCTGCCACTTGGATTAGAAGCTTTGCCACGACATACAAAACCTTCTATTGTCCTGCTTTTCTTGGTGGTGGTTGCTATTTTTTTTCTTTAGTGGTGGCTTTTGGCTATTATATTTGCTATGTGATATTGTTTTAACTTTTAGGGATGGCTGACCCATCATGTCTCACACATAATATAACCAACTTCCTCAAAAAAAGTATTTTTTCACACGTAAATTAAACTTGTCCTGTCCCTTATGGGTTGTGCTCAAAATGCTCATGTAATTGCATGCTTTTTTAGTCTCCTAAAGTTGTGTAGCCAATTTTGTGATTAGTTGACTAAAAATAAATTTCAAATCAATCTGATTGTCATCAAACATTGGAGTTTTGACAGAAATATAGTAGCGCAGATAGGGATGTAATTATAAACACTGGTAAAACTCACAATAGTTGGTCTTACTGCTTTAAATTTAAATTATCAAAAAAACTGTGATTGACAGCTGCACTTAAATAAATTTAGACGGACTAATGCTGACTTGCTAGCTTAAATGCTAACATGACTAAAAGAGACAACGCCTTTCCCTATTAACCTTCCTCTTGTGTTAGCTTTCTGTTACCATCTCTTATGTTAACGGGTCGGTTTTGACCCATGTCTTAAATCAGCTGTAAAATACACTAAAAACAATTATCTATCATCCAATTTGTTTCTCATCTCTTGGTTACCTCGTTAGGTTTCCTTATCCATGAAAATATTGGTTTTAATATTTTTGGTGTGGGCCATTGGGCCTTTTTTTTGTCAGTATACCCCTCGATTTCAATTGAAAAAAAAATGGTAAAACGAACCTCAAGAGAATCGTATAAATTAAAAAAAGGTTGTTGTGTTACCTGACCCTTACTGAGGGGTATTAGAACACATCTCTTAAATAAATTAGTTTTATTTATTTTTTCATTTTAATAATTTTAACATAGTAACAACTCAATACTGAATTGACCTCAAATGTCTGGACATTTTAGTTTTTAAATGCATAAAAGAACCACATAAATTTTGTTTGTTTTTGTACTGGATAACAAGGTAAAATGAGAATCCACTAAAGCTCACATGATTGGGAGAGGAGCTGGCCGTCAGTGTGTTCAGTTTTGGCTCTACTTAGTGCTTTATAGTCTTATTTTTATAACTGGGTCGAAACCGACCCTAACAACACCAAGGTCATAATTTCAACCAGAGCATTTTATAATTTAGTGAAACAAAAAAAAACAAGTTTTATTTTGTTGAAATAGAGGTTCCTGACTAAGTCAAAAAGCCTTGATGCATAAAAATAAATTTGTGGTACTTTTATGCATTTAAAAACTAAAACGGGTCGGTGCCGACCCTAACACAAGACGAAGGTTAAAGAACGGCATACCCTAATCTAAATTTATATATAAACACATTAGGGCTGGGGCGATATATTGATATGCTCGATATATCCCGGGTTTGTCTCTGTGCGATATAGAAAATGACTATCGTAATATTCGAGTAGACGTTCTCACGCAGTTGTTTTTAGCTGCGGTCATTACACTACAGGCTCTCCTCGCTCTTTCCTGTGTCTCCTTCTCACTGACAAGCAGGCGCACATTCTTACATACGTCACATACTATCACGTCATACGTCACATACGTATACGCCCTCGCTCAGCAGAGAGGTAGCGGCGGGGCTAACGTTAGCTGTGATGCTAGCGGGTTGTTGCGAGAGAAAGAAAGTGCCAATCTCGTAACAAATGAAGGAAGAATTAATTCCCAAGAAAAACAGCACGGGGTCCATCGTCTAGTGGTGGTTCGGCTTCAAGCGGGAATATGTCGAATAGACAACTTTAATTTGTCATGTGTGGGGCATAAGCGTTGCTAAAAAAAAGTAGCATTACTGCTAATATGTAGCATCATTTGAAAAGTCACCTGCTAATAACTTTAATAAATACAGTTTTGGTAAATTGACTTAGCTGTGATTTCCTTCTCTGCATGAAAGTTTAAAAGTAGCATACAGTGGGGCAAAAAAGCCACCGATTGTGCAAGTTCTCCCACTTAAAACAATGACAGAGGTCTGTAATTTTCATCATAGGTACACTTCAACTGTGAGAGACAGATTGTGAAAAAAAAATCCAGGAATTCACATTGTAGGAATTTTAAAAAATGTATTTGTAAATATTGGTGGAAAATAAGTATTTGGTCAGTTCGAACAAGGAAGATATCTGGCTCTCACAGACCTGTAACTTCTTATTTAAGAAGCTCTTCTGTCCTCCACGTGTTACATGTATTAATGGCACTTGTTTGAACTCGTTATCTGTATAAAAGACACCTGTCCACAGCCTCAAACAGTCAAGACTCCAAACTCCACCATGGCTAAGACCAAAGAGCTGTCGAAGGGCACCAGGAAAATAATTGTAGACCTGCACCAGACTGGGAAGAGTGAATCTACAATAGGCAAGCAGCTTGGTGTGAAAAAATCAACTGTGGGAGCAAGTATCAGAAAATGGAAGACATACAAGACCACTGATAATCTCCCTAGATCTGGGGCTCCATGCAAGATCTCATCCCGTGGGGTCAAAATGATCATGAGAACGGTGAGCAAAAATCCCAGATCCACACGGGGGGACCTGGTGAATGACCTGCAGAGAGCTGGGACCAAAGTAACAAAGGTTACCATCAGTAACACACTACGCCGACAGGGAATCATATCCTACAGTGCCAGACGTGTCCCCCTGCTTAAGCCAGTGCATGTCCAGGCCCGTCTAAAGTTTGCCAGAGAGCACATGGATGATACAGCAGAGGATTGGGAGAATGTCATGTGGTCAGATGAAACCAAAATAGAACTTTTAGGTATAAAAGCAACTCATCGTGTTTCGAGGAAGAAGAATAATACTGAGTTGCATCCCAAGGACACCATACCTACTGTGAAGCATGGGGGTGGAAACATCATGCTTTGGGGCTGTTTTTCTGCTAAGGGGACAGGACGATTGATCCGTGTTAAGGAAAGAATGAATGGGGCCATGTATCGTGAGATTTTGAGCCAAAACCTCCTTCCATCAGTGAGAGCTTTGAATGGTTGACCAAATACTTATTTTCCACCATAATTTACAAATAAATTATTTAAAAATCCTACAATGTGAATTCCTGGATTTTTTTTTTCACATTCTCTCTCTCACAGTTGAAGTGTACCTATAATGATAACCTCTGTCATCATTTTAAGTGGGAGAACTTGCACAATCGGTCTGACTAAATACTTTTTTGCCCCGCTGTATATTAGTGCAGTATGTACAAAAATGTTTTAATGTGGACACATAGAATCACCATACTGTTGTGATTATATGCATTCAGTGTTCATTCAAGGCTAAGGCAAAATACAGAGAAATATATCGTATATCGCGATATGGCCTAAAAATATCGCGGTATTAAAAAAAGGCAATATCGCCCAGCCCTAAAACACATTGCTGTCTGAGCCACTAAGCTATTCAACTGTGCACATTGAGCCTACTAGCTGTGCTCTCTTACTACATAGTAGGGTTGTCCCGATACTAATATTTTTGGGACCAATACCCGTATCAAAATTTATTGAGATACTTTTCTAAATAAAGGAGACCACAAAAAGTTGTATTGACTTTATTTCAACAAATTATCTTATCATACATTAAAAGTGAAAACTACACTTTTAGTAGTAAGCAAACAAATGGGTTACAAAGGCTCCTAATTTAGTTGCTGACAAAGACAGTAACAGAGTGGGTCATTTGTCATTGTATTATTTTGTAAAAAATATGATGGACAAGCGCGGCCTTATATCCATCCATCTATCCATTTCTACCGCTTGTCCCGTTCGGGGTCACGGGGGGTGCTGGAGCCTATTTCAGCTGCATTCTGGCGGAAGGTGGTGTACACCCTGGACAAGTCGCCACCTCATCGCAGGGCAAACACAGACATTCACACTCACATTCACACACTAGGGCCAATTTTAGTGTTACCAATCGACCTATCCCCAGGTGCATGTCTTTGGAGGTGGGAGGAACCCGGAGTACCCTGAGGGAACCCACACAGTCACGGGGGGATCATGCAAACTCCACACAGAAAGATCCCCAGCCTGGGATTGAACTCAGGACCTTTGTATTTTGAAGCACATGCACTAACCTCTGTACCACTGTACTGCCTTATAATTCTGTTAAATATGTTTTGCAAGACACTGCAATGACAACCCACACAAAGCAAATTACTGCCTGTTTTTACTAATAGAAGTGTGATTTTGCCATGGGAAAAAGATGTCCGTCGTTAAATCAAAATGTAGTTGTGCAAGTTATTGCCGGACATTTATGCAATTAAATGAGAAAATGCAGTCGTGACGACTGTCAACAAAAAGCAATTAATAATTCCGCAGATTTTTTTTTATCCTTCTCTCTGTCCCTCCCTGTTAGTCAGCAAAGTGTATATTTATTCTGACTCATGTCAACCCTGCGTTCAGCGACACAGAAAGTAGATCAATGGTCTTCATGTGTCTGCGTTAATGTCAGCGAGGTGATACCAGCCTACACGCATAATAGAAAACTTCACTTTTAGTAGTAAGCAAGCACATGGGTTACAAAGGCTCCTAATTTGGTTGCTGATATTCAGTTACATATTGTGTCATTTGTCATTGTATTATTTTGTCAAAAATATGAGGGACAATCGATACAAAATGGATGGATTATTATTCTATTTGTTCATTTACAGTATATATCTGTTTTTTATGTTTTAACATGTTTCCTCTACACTTCAGTTAAAACGTATGAAGCACTGTTTCATACTTTTTTAAATTTGGGTATCGAGCCGATACCAAGTTGTTACAGGGTCAAACATTGGTCATAATTACAGTCTTAATTTGTCTAGGGACATATTTCCTGCGTTTATAAACATAATAAAAAAGGAAAAAAGATTTTGTGACTATAAATAAATCTCAATATAATCATTGTAGCATCGACCAGATACGGTTTTTGTACTTGATATCGTTACAATCGATATCTGTCTCGCCCCAACATTTTGTTTAAATCTGGGAGCGCAAGCTTGCTGTTAGCGGTAAATGTGAGCTGCAGGTGTGTAAAGCATGTTTAGCCATTCCTCGTCCTGCAGGGATGATATTTGCGAGAACTGTTATTGGTCGCAATGAAGGCGAGGATTAGTGATTTAGAAGTAGCTATAACAAGACGGAGGGATGTATCCGCGAGCTAGCTATTAGTTTGCTATGTGTTTTAAAACACAAGTGCTGAGCAGCGCTGCAGAGTTTATAGCTCCACCTTTATTGTGAGGTTTTAAGCCAAAATACGTCCAATCACAATTACACTGTTTCTGCTTGCAAGTGCTGTGTGTGCCTGTTTTGACTATGAAGCGCTGCGGCTTGTATGCCAGCATTGTCACCGCGGCGCACATGTAATTTTTTTGGTATTTTTCAAAAGCAGTATAGTACCGTTTTTAATTCATTAGTACCGCGGTACTTAATTAGTACCAGTATACCTTACTACATAGTAATTGATATATACTGAGGGGAATATGACCCAGGGTTTTATTACACCTCATTCAAGGACCGCTAAACCGAGTAGGACACCACAACGATCGCCAGAACATTCTAATCAGTAAAGCATAAGAAACGCAAAACATGCCAAATAGTGGGATTTTAAAAAATCACAATATGTCAGTGCGTGTATAAGTATTTTTTGAGCGCAACAATACCGCGTTAATAATTGCTGTGATAATTTTGGTCGCAATAACTGATTGGCGTGATATGACATTTTCACAGCGCTACATCTCTAGGCACAGGCAATACAGTAGGGGTGGCTGTATTGGCAAATGTTCATCCTTTTGTGTGACATCATGTGGTTTCCTTATTGTTTTCAAGATAACAAAATGTTATCATATAATATCAGTCGCTGCCACGGCTCGTTTAGAAATTGCACGGTCCATGTTCAGGAATGTATTTTCCTCTGTTTTATAGGCAAAATATACATTAAAAGTAAACTGATGATTCTGAATGATTAGGTACAGTTAGGCCTGGGCGATGTATCGATTTCATCGATATATGTGAGTTATTGTTATTGCAGACGATTAAAAAACAAACAAAAAAATGATTTATGCGCCTGCATACTTTTTTCGGCAACAGGCGTGAAACAAGTGACTGCACAGTGCAAAGTTTATTTCAAAAAGGCAGCAGCACAAAAAAAACTATTCCTGCATCTAAAACTGAAACCTCCAGTCGAGGCGAACAAGACCGCAATAACAAAAAAAACAATGGGCTAAAAAACCGCTTCCTATGGTGAAATCATAACCACCATCATATACTTATGATGTTACCACGTGTAATGAGATGAGAAAGAAGCGCAATGCACAGAGCGATCACGAAAACAGTCGCTCTACACACTGCCAAGATGTGTGAATAAAAAAGCCTGCGTTTATCCACTTACTGAAATAAACTATAGTCCTCAATCATGTTTTACTTGATTATTTATTTGCATTCAATGTATAATACTACATTTTTATTTACAGAAGTATTTTATAGAAGTTTTAGGTTTGCACTTTGCGGATTATTTATTTGCATGGAATATGTAATGCGACATTCTTGTTACCGTAAGTATTGCACTCAAGACAGAAGTCCTCTTTACCACAGGAAGCTCTTAATTTAGTTCTATTAAAATTATTTCATATGAAGTAAAATATTTATTGGGTCTGAAAAGAACATTATTCAAATTTAAAGTTTTGCTGAGATGAACATGCAGTGTAATTTCAATCTACTAGTTTTGGATCATAAAACAAACCATTTTTAATAATCTTTATCATTTGTATTCAGTGGTTTCTTTAAAAAGTAACGAAATAAATGGGAAAAGTTTGTAAATCTAATTATTTGGGAAAAAAATCAGATTTTATTTTTAGGCCATATTGCCCAGTGCAGTGCAGACAAACATTTCAATTTTGTGCTTTCCTTTCACTCTTCACCGGAAGTAAATATGTAGTCAACAACAGCTGCGGTTGTTCATTTAGAACAGTGGTTCTCAACCTTTTTTCAGTGATGTACCCCCTGTGAACATTTTTTTAATTCAATTACCCCCTAATCAGAGCAAAGCATTTTTGGTTGAAAAAAACAGCTAAAGAAGTAAAATACAGCACTATGTCCTCAGTTTCTGATTTATTAAATTGTAAAACCGTGCAAAATAATGCTCATTTGTTGTGGTCTTTCTTGAACTATTTGGAAAAAAAGATAAAAAAATAACTAAAAACATATTGAAAAATAAACAAGTGATTCAATTATAAATAAAAATTTCTACACATAGAAGTAATCATCAGCTTAAAGTGCCCTCTTTGGGGATTGTAATAGAGATCCATTTTGGATTCATGAACTTAATTCTAAACATTTCTTCTCAAAAAAAGAAATCTTTAACATCAATATTTATGGAACATGTCCACAAAAAATTTTAGCTGTCAACACTGAATATTGCATTGTTGAATTTGTTTTCACAGTTTATGAACTTACATTCATATTTTGTTGAAGTATTATTCAATAATTATATTTATAAAGGATTTTTGAATTGTTGCTATTTTTAGAATATTTTTTTAAAATCTCACGTACCCCTTGGCATACCTTAAAGTACCCCCAGGGGTACGCATACCCCCATTTGAGAACCACTGATTTAGAAGACACTGCTCCGTAGTGTTTTGGAAGAGAATTACAAGTCTGAGGCCACCTCCCCGCGCAAGAAATAGTTGCGTGACGAGAGAATATATTCCAGCCTTTAAGAGGCACATACATAGCATAGAAGAAAAACGTTTTGAAAATAAATATAACAAATAAAAAATGCCTGTTAAATTTAACAAAATAAAACATAATGTAGAAAATTACACATTAATGCAATATTTAGTAACATACTTATTACATGCAAAGTGAGTTATCGATAAGATGTCTAGCCTTATTGGTATAATTTCGATGATTATGACTTTCAGCTTATGAATGCCTAGAAATGAAAATTTCAACAAATATGGGGTCTCAAAAACTGTAAGCCAAGATCATCAAGATTATAATAAATATCTGATTCTGTATTAAATGGGTTTATATCACATCTTAGCGCCACATTTGAAGTTGAATTGCTGACATGAATGGACTTTTACACGATATTCTTTATTTTTATTTTTTTTTTGACCTGTGTAATATAATGACGGAGTCAAAATGTGGATCGAGGAAAACGCGCAACTTTTCTCTCACTACAATTGAACATCCACCTACTGAAAAAAGAAGGGTCTAATGTGGCACATGGGTGCAGCTTTTGACCACAAACTTAGTCACTGTTCGCTGACATTCGTCTTGCGGCAGACATGATTTGAAACGAGCACTGCCTGCCCCCGAGCCAGTCAATCTGTCTTTCGTCACGCTCATCTAAATGAGAAAAAAAACTAATTTCAATTCTACAAATAGCACCAACATAATAGGCGGTGTTAGTGTTTGTTATATTTACGCCAGATGACATAGTTCCTTTAAAAACGCGACATTCATTTATAGTTATTGCATGCTGTATGTTCAGATGTTCCAGTATGTTGCTCTTCTGTCTTTTTGAAGAAATAGCAGCCTTGCAATTATTAAAAGTAGCGCTGTTGTAGTCTTATCTGTAGCCAAACTTTGGATTGTTTTCGTGGCCTGGCGCCATGTTGCTGTCTGACGTGACTATGCACTAGGGCTGGGCGATATGGCTTTTTATTAATATCTCGATATTTTTAGGCCATGTCACGATACATGATACATATATCGATATTTTGACTTAGCCTTGAATGAACACTTGATGCTTATAATCACAGCAGTATGATGATTCTATGTGTCTACATTAAAACATTCTTGTTCATACTGCATTAATATATGCTCATTTTAAACTTTCATGCAGAGAGGGAAATCACTACCAAGTCAATTTACCAAAACTGTATTTATTAAACAGTTATTAAGCAGTGGCACAGACATTCCTGTCATGTCCAAAACAGAAAGTGCAAGATTGTCAGAAACATTTTAAAACAAGCTATGATTGCACTTTTGTGAAGGATTTCACCAAGATGACATATCAAAACAACACTAAACTAAAGTGTACTTTTTGTACAGAACGCCACTACAAAAGTTTAAAACAAATAAAGTGCATTTTTGTGCATGATGTCACACAAGATATTTCAATGACTGTCAAATAAAAATGAGCTGCATAATAACATCCTGAGATAACATCCTGTGGATGTTATCTCCTTTAGTTGTTGACTTTTTTTTTTTTTCATACGGTGTTGATCTGGAAATAGTTGCTTAAGGGTTTTAGTGGGTGTGGCACCGGCCGGAGATGTTGACATGCACAGTTTCAAGCACTCTTCATTCCCTAGCGGGTGACTTTTCAAATGATGCTACATTGGCAGTGCTGCTACATTTTGTAGCAACGCTTCTGCCGCATAAATGTTGAACATATTCCCGCTTGAAGCCAAACCACCGCCAGACTTCTGGGTAATTAATATTCCTTCATTTGTTACCAGATTCGCACCTTCTTTCTCGTATTACCACCCACACCGCAACGTTAGCATCACAGCTAACGTTACCATGTTGCTACCTCTCTGCTCCGCGGAGCATGTGACGTTGCACACGTGACGTATGTAAGAAGGTGCGCTTGGTTTATGTCTCTGTGAGAAGGAGAGACAAGAAAGAGTGGGAAACGCATGCAGTGTAATGCCCGCAGCTAAAAGCAACTGCGTGAGAATGTATACTCGAATATCACGATATATTCATTTTCTAAATCACACAGAGACAAACCCGCGATATATCGATATATCGCCCAGCCCTACTATGCACGTTCCATTATGAGTATTTTGTCGTTTTTGTTATTGTTTACAAACTTAGGAAATAAGTCTCTGGATATAGGAGTGCTTCAAAGGTTAAAACCAAAGGAAATACTCAAAATATGTAATTAATATTGTAAACCGCTATCCTGTGTTTTTGTCTGATAATTGAGATGAAAAATGTGATCATGCAATGATTTTGAACCTTTAAAGGCCTACTGAAACCCACTACTACCGACCACACAGTCTGATAGTTTATATATCAATGATGAAATCTTAACATTGCAACACATGCAATGATTTTGAACCTTTTAAAGGCCTACTGAAATATATATATATATATATATATATATATATATATATATATATATATATATATATATATATATATATATATATATATATATATATATTAGTGGTATGTATTGTCACAGGAGGATGCAATATATATTTTCAAGGGGTGTAACGGTACACAAAAATTTTGGTTCGGTACGTACCTCGGTTTAGAGGTGACGGTTCAATTCATTTTCGGTACAGTAAGAAAACAACAAATTATTCATCTGTTGGTTATTTATTTACCAAATTTGTAAACAATGGCTTTTATCCTTTTAACACTCGGAACACTATAGTAATTCTGCCTACGTTAATCAACATTAAACTGCCTCAACTTGTTGCTCAGATTAAATAAAATGACAAAACCTTTCTTCTACATATAAAAAGTGTAACATTAAACCATTTCAAGTCAACTCATCATGCTTGATTTATTACAGCATTTGGGAAGCCTGTCGTGAATTTTTATTATGTAAATGTTATATTTGTATCAATATGTGATAGCAAGAACCCTGCCATTCAAACCTAGCCTGCTACATTACTAATGATTAATATAACTATAGCTGAAAAAATAGCACAATATCAGTAGGAGAGACTATTCATCTCTGAACACCATGGAGTTCATGTAGGCTTAATGATGCAATTACATTATTATGTCACAAGCATACACACACACACACACACACACACAACACATAGCTCGCTTGGTAGAGTGGCCGTGCCAGCAACTTGAGGGTTGCGGGTTCGATTCCCGCTTGTGCCATCCTAGTTACTGCCGTTGTGTCCTTGGGCAAGACACTTTACCCACCTGCTCCCAGTGCCACCCACACTGGTTTACATGTAACTTAGATATTGGGTGTCACTATGTAAAGCACTTTGAGTCCCTTGAGAAAAGCGCTATATAAATATAATTCACATCACAACACAATGAGCTAACGGTACGCTAAGAGTTAATTAGCCTTCACCTCAAGCCAGGACTGCGAGCAAGCTAAGCTGCAGTTTGTTTCTAGAACGTCACCTAGAACGTTGACTGGGAGGTGTTTATTATAATTTGGGGAGAGTCTGCTGCTCACCTGCTAAACACCTATCTGCTCGACGCTGAATACGCACTGCTGATTGGTTGTTACCACTCTGATTACGCACTGCTGATAGACTGTTACCGCTATATACGTAACCAATCAGATGGTTGTGTGGGTAGGACAATGCTGGGTGCTGTGTAGGAGACAGAGGCAGAATGGAGTGAAGCAGCTTGTTAAGACTTTAGATTAAACGGCTACTTCATATGTTCGTGTGGAAACTCGTTCGGTACACTTCCGAACTGAACCTGAACCCCGTACCTAAGCGGTTCAATACAAATGCACGTACCGTTACACCCCGAATATTTTGATATAGATTTTAAGCCGTATCACCTATTCATACCCTGGTATCAAAAACTGACTGTTTCAAAACCACTAAAACTGTATTAAGAAGACCACCAAGCGTGCAGCAAGAGAAACGCAACCCATCCAACATGATTGTGCATCTACCGAAGCACCAACCATTGCAACCATAGCTACATACAAGCTATATTCAAAATGAAGTTGAAGCTGTCTTGACATTAACTGACTACATTTTGCATCTGGCATTGGCAATACAAATACACAATTGTTACTGAGGAAGATATTTATAGCAAGCGAAGAGGGCTAATACCAGCCCGCTAACATGCCGCGAAGAATACAGGCATAATGTTATGTATTAATTTAACGCTAAATAAATTACAATTTAGGCAGCAAATCAATGACAAGTCATCAAATACACACTTCAACAATTCCAAAACACTCTTGAACAAGTTGTGAGCAAGTTTCCAAAAAAGTTTTTAAAAAGGCTAAAAACACACTTTCTATTTATTTATTGCCATTATTACTATTATTCCCTCAATGTTATGTTTTATTTATTTATTATTGTATTATTTATAGTTTGTACATTCATTTTTAGATATTTGTCATACTAATTTTTTGATTCCATTATTTTAGTTATTCTCCAGTGTTGGACATCTCAAAGGTAGGGTTTTTCCTCAAGTGCCATGCCATGTTTTTTTAAATGTCACTAGTGCTGTGTGCGCGTGTTTACTGCTCTTCTTTTTAATCTATTTTTTGTGTGTAAAACACTGTTTTGCAACGTGCCTGTGCATGACAAGTCCTATATAAATTAAGTTTGAGTGATTGATTGAGCAACATGCATTATCATAATATGGTGATTAGTATTAAAAGCTCTAGCTTCGGTCAAATTTGTCATTTATATTTTAAATCGCGCAAACCCACCGAAAATCCTCTGGTCTTTTACTGAAGCTAAGCTAATAGGAGTGATGTTCTCAGCATTCCAGACAATGCAATCTATCAAAAATCGAGTTGAGATATTGTGCTATCAGCATGGCTAATGGCTACTGGACATGAGTCAATTCGCAGGGTCCACTGCGTAATGGAACATAAATGGAAGTTGCTTTATGGTGTTGCCCATCTTAATTAGAACCCATTCGTTGCACATGACTTCATAGAAGATAATGTGTGGAATGTCATTGTTTTTAAATAGGAGAACATTTTTTTACTTCCAGTTAATCATTTTCTGTCTAAGGCTTTTCACTTTTCAGTTTTCAGTTTATGACGAGTAACCTTTTAAGTAGAGACACTGTTACTCTTCTGGGTGTCAAAGATAAGGTGGAAAATATTTCCCTAGTCTGCTTAACTGGTACGTTCAAGACTTAATGCCCCAGTTAAGCCACAGGTTTGTCATCCACTTGAATGAATACATGCCACACCCGTTGTACATTACATGAAACGGTTAATTGTCCTCTTTATGCTAAGTAAAAGGTGCTTAAAAACAAAAAGGCTATGCAAGAGTCACAGTGGATTCTTCTTCAGTACGTCAGCCGCCTCCTTTAGCCCCAGCTAAAAAGGATATGCTCCAACCTGTAAAAGGAATTGAGCTCACAATAGAGAAGAACAGAGGTGAGCTGGTTCCAAATATGGGCATTGAATGTGCCAGTTGTGCCTTCCTCAGGGGCAGGAAGTCTACTCTTCAAATGGTCAACTGACGACAAACTGGTGATTCTTTTTCCTTATGTTTGCCAAATTCTGTCCAGGTTTACACTGTCACTGCTCCTTGAACAATGCCAGTAAAAGGATGAGTCAGCTTGCAAAAACGCACAGGGTTTTTTCTAAGTGCAGACGTTTCAGCTGACGATATAATCCCATTTACACATAAGATAATTACTGGATGACCTAAAAATAGTAGTTTGGAAATGCCAGTTTGCAAAGTGTGTGTTTGTGTGTGTGCGCACAAATGTCTAAATGTGTGAATTTTGCTGCATGCATGGACAAGTGTGCATCTGACCCATGAGTGCATCTTGTGCTCATTGAGGCAGAGCAAGGATTTAGTCCGCAGTTGCTGAACTTTTAGATCTAAATCTGAGTGATCAAGTCACATGTAAATAATCATCTATTCCTATCACACACGGCTATTTTTTGCTAAATATAGTTGGGCACGGATGTTTTTATTGTAACAAAAGGCTGGCACCGCCAGAAGAACAACAAACCTACGTCAAGGTAGCATGATACGTGGCAGTTAGATAAAGGAGTGTGCACTGCATTTGTATATTTTATCCATTGTATGCGGATGTATATGCATGTCACTCAAATTGTTCACACAAGGTCCATCCAGGTCAAGGGGTAGTTTAGGTAGTGTAATTGTGTCGTGTGCCAAGTCCCCAAGTATAAAAATCGACAATGCAGGTTGAATTGGGTCATCATAGAGGAAGGTGCATTGAGGTATGTTTCCTCTTTGAAACATTTCACTTCCACTTTTCACTTCTGTCTGCAGTCATGTATGTGGGTATTTATTCAAACTTTCACACCTGTGTAATGTGATATTCGAGTTGCTGTAGGAGAAAAGGAAGGGAAAGTTTACAACTTGCCTGTTTATCCTCTTGTTGTGGGGCAGTTCGTAGTTCTTTGTTGGTGATCAGTGTTCTTAATTGTTAGCGTTTGCTGTTATTCTTCATTGTTTTTTGGTGGCTATTTCTTACAGTCGGTGGGCTCAGCCCTAAATCTAGGAATCAACATTTAAACATTTGGATCATTCCGGGACAGTTACACTGCAAGTAAGCCTGGGCCGAAAACAAATTTTGCTCAAATATGTTGTCAAAAAAATGATTGCTGATAAATAAATATTATTACCTTTGTTTTTTAGAGACCAGAATAGAATAGAAGAATAGAATGTTAATACACAATAATGAAAGTATACTCTTTCAAATGCAATAAACTGTTATTTCTCTTATATTTTAACATTGCAACTGTAAAGTAAACTTTCAGATACCAAGGTAAGTATAACAAACAAATAATACAAATACAATATACTCTAAGAATATAAAATTTTGCACTTAAATAAAAAACCACAGCAATAAAAAATGTTCTGCCTCTGTTAAGGCGGGGATAGGGGACCCTCAAATATGCACAACCAAAAAAAGAAATAAAAAAGCTAAATAAGGTTTTTGTTACCCAAATGATCAAGGTTATTATTATTATTATGAGATAGGCTCCAGCAATCCCATAAGGGACAGGCAGTAGAAAATGGATGGATGGGTATTGTTTAATGTGCTCAAAGTAATTATCCACACGCTAAAATATTTTAACCAAGTTGTATTTTTTAATACTTAAAATAGCCACACAATAAACTGTACAACTGAGGAATATATAAAATGTTGTCCTGATTTCATAAGAGCCATATTATTTTTGTGTGTGTTTAAATAAGTTTATCTTCTCCTATTTTAATTTGTAAATATTTTACAATGTGTTTTCTTTTTTAATGCGGTATTTGGTTATTTTACTTCCGGTTTATGTGACGTCACGCAAGTCTACGTAATTTTCAACTTTTCACTGTAGTTTATATCATTACTTAGTGCAAAAATAGCACAGCCTTTATGTATAATGTGAATAATGTAGCAGAATTTTTTAGACAGTAATGTATTGTAAAAGTTTATATTGGAGGAATGTTAATTTCTCTTGTTTACATGTTTTAGCGTTTAAGATAGCTGGCCAGCTAACGTGAGTTGGTCTAAATAGTGTGTTTATCACGGTTTATTTGATCATTTTATATTACGGTAATACTAACGAATACAACTCGGGAGTTGCAGTTGATATTACTAAGACTGCACAAGTACGGCCAAAATAATAATCATGATTATTATAGAAATCCCGATTATTAATCAAAATGATTTACTTTTAATTGAAATATATTTTATTGGACTTTCTATTTTAAACAATGAGTATGTGAACTTGGCTTTCATTTCAAAATGAAATTCTGAAAATAATGTATTAATAATAAAATAAAATGTAAAAAAGACAAAGAGGGAAAAAAAATATCCCATTGCAGAGTGCAAAGAAGTGAAAAGATAAAGAGATGAGAGGAACTCACAAAGGAACACATTCATTGTACTACTCACAATATATAAAGGACATATGTCTTAGGCCATATAAAATGATATCATATGTCCTTTATTTTGGCCTGTCTTTGAGAGGTGGATGGATACAGGGTCCCTCGGTGCAAGGTTAATGTTACGGTCTTCTGTATTTTATAGCTGTTAGACGGAGCTTTGCGTCGGTGGGGGGCGGCCCGCCCGCTCATTTTGCAACCAGCTTTATAGTGTGGGCAAGCGATGGCGGTTGAGAAAAGAAGCAAAGTGTTGTAAATGCCTAACGTATCTCCGCAACTCCATAAATTGTTAGGCTGCACTTCATTTTGCCCTTTGTAAATGTTGCAGTTTAGTTTGCCAAATATGTAAACAGTCCTTTAAATAAGTTTTTGGAAAAAAAAAACTTTAGATATTTTTTGGTTATTTTTCACAAATGTAGTTACGTTTAAACTAACTACACTAAATAAAGTACATTATATATACACATGAAGTGCACAAACATTAGGAATCAGGTTAGATTAATACAAACTGCGTTTCCATATGAGTTGGGAAATTGTGTTACATGTAAATATAAATGGAATACAATGATTTGCAAATCCTTTTCAACATATATTCAATTGTTTGCACTACAAAGACAATATATTTGGTGTTCAAACTCATAAACCTTTTTTTCGTTTTAAAATAATAATTAACTTAGAACTTCTTGGGTGCAACACGTGCCAAAGTAGTTGGGAAAGGGCATGTTCACCACTGTGTTACATCACCTTTTCTTTTAACAACACTCAATAAACCTTTGGGAACTGAGGAAACTAATTGTTGAACCTTTGAAAGTGGAATTCTTTCCCATTCTTGTTTTATGTAGAGCTTCAGTCGTTCAACAGTCCGGGGTCTCCGCTGTCGTATTTTACGCTTCATAATGTGCCACACATTTTAGATGGGAGACATGTGTAGACTGCAGGCGGGCCAGGAAAGTACCCGCACTCTTTTTTTACGAAGCCACGCTGTTGTAACACTTGTCTTGCTGAAATAAGCAGGGGCGTCCATGATAACGTTGCTTGGATGACAACATACAGTATGTTGCTCCAAAACCTGTATGGACCTTTCAGCATTAATGGTGCCTTCACAGATGTGTAAGTTACTAATGCCTTGGGCACTAATACACCCCCATACCATCACAGATGCTGGCTTTTGAACTTCGCGCCTATAGCAATCCGAATGGTTATTTTCCTCTTTGTTCTGGAGGACACCACGTCCTCTGTTTCCAAATATAATTTGAAATGTGGACTCGTCAGACCACAGAACACCTTTCCACTTTGCATCAGTCCATTTTAGGTGAGCTTGGGCCCAGCCAAGCCGGCGGCGTTTCAGGATATTGTTGATGAATGGATTTGGCTTTGCATAGTAGAGTTTTTAACTTGCACTTACAGGTGTAGCGACCAACTGTAGTTACTGACAGTGGTCTAATGAAGTGTTCCTGAGCCCATGTGGTGATATAATTTACACACTGATGTCGGTTTTTGATGCAGTACCGCCTGAGGCATCAAAAGTCTGTGTTATCATCGCTTACGTGCAGTGATTTCTCCAGATTCTCTGAACTTTTTGATGATTTTACGGACTGTAGATGGTAAAATCTATAAATTCCTTTTATATACTTCTTATAGAAATGTTGTTCTAAAACTGTTTCGACAATTTTCTTACAAAGTGTTGACCTTCACCCCATCCTTGTTTGTGAATTACTCAGCATTTCATGAAAACTGCTTTTATACCCAATCATGGCACCCACCTGTTCCCAATTAGCCTGCACACCTGTGGGATGTTCCAAATAAGTGTTTGATGAGCATTTCTCAACTTTATCAGTATTTATTGCCACCTTTCCCAACTTCTTTGTCACATGTTGCTGGCATCAAATTCTAAAGTTCATGATTATTTGCAAAAAAAAATGTTTATCAGTTTGAAGTGTTTTTGTAGCATATTCAACTGAATATGGGTTGAAAATGATTTGCAAATCATTGTATTCCGTTTATATTTACATCTAACACAATTTCCCAACTCATATGGAAACGGGGTTTGTAATATTTGTAATAAACTGAAAAGAGGAATACAAATATGCAGGATGAAGGTTGAACTCTAATGCTGCTAGCTTAATGCTAACGTACAATTGACTACCAATTAGACAAGCTAACTCAAATTAGCATGGCCAATCGCAGGGCACAGATAGACAATCATTCACACTCCCATTCAAATCTTTGGACAATTTGCAGTCTCCAATGAAGCCAACATGCATATTTTTAGAAAGTGGGAGGAAACTGCAGTGCCTACAGAAAAACCCACTCCCACACAGGGACAAATGTACGCTCCACACAGCGATGTCCGAGGTTCGAAAATGCACACAACGTAAATTTTGACGTTATTGTCAGCAGAAATATCAAAAGATTTAGGGTAGTTTATACAGGTTTGAACAACAAATGTATTAATTCGTTTAAAATACCTTTCTCTTCAACTTTCTCTCCTCACTTTTGCTGAATGTATACTTTGTTTAGGTGTGCTACCAGCTGTCGTGCTTATGACAGGCAATTTCAATGGACGTTTTTTTTCTAAAATAAAGCACTGAGTGAAATTTTTATGATATTTGAGCTGTTTTCCCAAACTGATCATAGCCAATAGTATGTAAATAATAGACTGTATCAGTTATATCTATTCATACAATATAAATTAAATTTAAGTGGGTTTTCATGTTAAAGTGTTTTGATGTTAAAAAATGTGGCAGCATTAATCTTGCAGTGGTGTTGCGCCACGATTGTTTACACGTAGGGGAAACCCTGGTGTGCGCTCTTTTTAAGAATGTCAGTGAGCGGAAAAGTTAAGAGAGAGCAAGTGGTAGCATGCACGTGCAGCAGTAGTGGAAACTTGTGAATGTGTATGGTTGTGTCCTGCAGAAATAACAATAAAGCAACCAAATGTTCACAAGTTGGTGGCCTCCGACCTGAAAGCGGAGCTTTGGCGACTCATTATCGGGTAAAGTTAAGGGTGTTACCCCTGACAAAAACATCGGTCCTCGTGGGAACATCTCTCAGTCCTTGACTACGGTCTGGGACGGGGGGCCGAACAGCAGGAAAGGTGTAACACTCAGTACTTGATACTGTTACGTGATTGGCTATTAGCATGTCCCTTCCATTGTTCAGTTACACTTCCTGTTTCTTGTTTGCTGGGTTCCCAAAGCACGAGTGACATTATGAAACGAATCTTGCTTCATAATTTTTGGTTTCTTCCGACCAAAAAATACAAATCTATATTGAATATCTTATCAAACGCATTTTATATTAATATCGAGTATGTGTTTATTGCAATATTTATTGTTAATCGTATTATCGGCCCAGCCCTAGGTCAATGTATAAGCCATTACCAAGATAAGGCTGTGCTTTGTGGTTAAATTTCGCTTTAGAACACACTTCAACGGGACTCTAATTACCTTAAGTGAAAATGCCTGCATGTCTTTTTCTAAGTTTGCTGTTACTAGTCAAATATTGGATTTAATATAAGATTGCATACCATCCGCCCCCAGTTCTTTGCGTGGGATTCCCTTGAATAAGAATAGCTCCTAGAGGCAAGGACATCATTAAAGAAATAATAGTTGGCTCTAGATGTGAGGGCAGAAATACTTTTTAATTTAGTGGTAGCATGAGCCCAAACCTAAGCTAAGAAAAGCCATGAAAGGACAGTGAATCAGGGATACAGTTGGTAATACTGTGCTTTAGAGTCCAGACTCAGTCCGCCTCATCTCCACTGTATTTGACCTTTGTTGTTTTTATTTAAAATGGCAATCCAGTGATGTTCAATATCACTGTTGCTGTTATGTAACTGAGTAATATGTGTTCTACCTCCTTTATCATACAGTCAGGTCTATTTAGCTGCTGTGAGTATCTGCTGCCATGTTGCATAAGATGAAGAGTCCCCCATGCAGATCTTGTTAAACTGTTGGATTTGGAGAGGGGGGTGGAGACAAAGCGACGGGGCCTGACCGGGCTTGCCAGCACTGTGGCAAAGAGCTGTGAGAGCCTTACACTCCCTTATACAGACATTTGCAAGAGAGCGTGTTCCCCTGCCTTACAATGCAGTTTCCTGTTAACCACTTGCTGGCCAAGGAATCACGGAAGGATGGGAATAGTAAAGACCGTCCGAGTATGTTTGTCATGAGCAGAGTTTAAACCGCCGAATGTCAAAACAAATTTAAGAAATGGTGTCCCTATCGGTTTTTGGGGTTTTTGATGACACAACATTCTTCAAGAAAAGTCTATGTAGTGTGTCAGTATTATTAATGATACCGGTATATAGTCGTATTTCTTCTGATAAGTTTAATTTTAATCCAACTTTTTTTATTGACTTTTTCAAATACAAAATAAAGTGCAAGTCGAAACAGTAAAAATTTTCAAGTCAGTGAATACTTCACACCCTTACCCCTAAAACCACCCTACCACCCCACTCAGGTCAAACCGACCAGGGACACATGGCACAAACAAACAACAATTAAGACGACAAAAACAGACACACACACACACACATACAAAGCCAGAAACATACAGAGACTGAAAGGAGAGAGAGAGAAAAAAATAAAAATAAATAAATAAAAAATAAAAAAACATATATATATATATTTATTTATTTTTAATTTTTTTTTTAAATGAATAAATAAGTGAATTAAAAAAATATACATGTATATAAAAAAAATAATAAGATAATAAAAGGGACATAATTCCTCATAAGTCAAGAGAGTTGACATACAGTAAGAACTGATAAATTAAATTTTAACATGAACTGCACTGCATCATATTACTCACTAAAAACTATTTGAGGGGTATTTAAACGACAGTTTCACACATATTACACTCAATATTGTCATCTATAACGGTAATGGTTACAGTTCTAAGTGTTTCGGACATGCTTTTAACAAGTTACATCAGGCAACAGCATGTTTACCCATGCCCAATTCAACATGTCTGAAAAGGAGTAGGTGAAGGCAACGCTCATTTATTCCTACCCCTTCTGTGTGTATTAGTAATTTCTGCTATTTGTTTACATTTGTCTTTATGTTAAAGTTTTGAAAACTGTAGTTAAAGTTTTTACGTTTTCTTTCACGTCACCCTGCACTTCAGACCTCTTTACCAATTTCAAATATTCTGGATTTAGGAAAACCCCTGCTCCTTATTGTCAATTAATTAAAACCTACTCAGTGGTTTGGTGGTTAGAGTGTCTGCCCGGAGATCGGTAGGTTGTGAGTTCAAACTCCGGCCGAGTCATACCAAACACTATAAAAATGGGACCCATTACCTCCCTGCTTGGCACTCAGCATCAAGGGTTGAAATTGTGGATTAAATCACCAAAAATGATTCCCGGGCGCGGGACCGTAAATGCAAGGGACAGATTTCACCAAAACTATTGTCTGTGACAATCATTGATACTTTAACTTTTAAGTTTATTTGTGCTGTCAGACTCATCGAATTTGCACGTGTGCGTTTGTGTCTTTGAGCAGAAACTGAAGAAAGGAATACATTTTTGGTTTAGTCTCCATTTCTTAGTGAGTTTTTTGGGATTATGCAAAAATAGTTTTCTAGAAGCTGGCACATTGGGCAAGAAGGGAAATTTTAGTGTAGATGCTGGAAATTGTTTCAGTTTTCAGGCAGGTAAACTATCTGCAAAAGTATGGATATCTGCTCTTTTAAAACATTTTTGCGTCAATATCACTTGGACATTTTTGTAAATGAGGGACAAGCGGTAGGAAATGGATGGATGGAAATATCAATAAAAATACAATCCAAAAAAAATCCAAACAATGGAAGTGTATTGTTTGAAGGGGTGTGGCTAAAGGAATTTATTTTTATTTTTTAATGTTCCTCTATTTTCTCCAAAGGGTTCACATCCCTGAGTTTTTTCTGCTATATTCTGCTTCGATTGGGGTTAAGTGTGGGCAGTGACCCACCAAGTTCAGCAAATGAGGGTGCAGTGTCTGGTTTTGGGCATTAATGTCACCTATCGCAGGAGTTTTTGAAGAAAAGGGCGGGCCAGAAGTAGGGCTGCGATGATTCATCGAATATATCGATAATTCAAGGGCCAGAAGTAGGGCTGCAAGGATTCATCGAATAAATCGATAATTCAATTACAAATAAAGCATTGATTTGTATTTTGTTGCTCGGATTTTTCACCATACGACGCTTTGACAATCCTGACCGATACGACTGGATTGGGCTACAGAGGTCCCTGTTCAGCTGAGTACCATTCTAGTTTGTAACTATGCCAACCCTGAACACTTCAGCTTTTATGATTCAAACTCCGTCTCTGGTCCTATTTATGCCATATGCCCTGTGTACCAGATGACAGGTGTGAGGGTGCCGACAACACCTAGCCCGTATGCGCACGCTGGCTTTCAGACTCTCTTTGTCCATAGTTGTATCAATAATGCAGCTGCTCACTCTCGGTCTCACCCCTGAGCCATCACTTTTCCGAGCTATTAAAAATGCATCCATTTCCCAGTCCAAAGTGTCTGTCCCATCCCAGTTCCCATAAGCCCTTTCCCTTGACCGCACATCAACAGTGTACTCCAGGCTCATCCGATCAGGAAACCCGGCACTATTTTTTGATGTTTAATCCTCCAGACACAATTAATTTTTAGCACGGTGGATGGAACCATGGATCCATTGAACATTGTTTTGTAAATAACCTTTCTGTATGAATGTATCGATGAATGTGGTAAGACATTTGCCATAGTAGCTCTTAAGCCTAAATAAATCAATTTTATCGATAAATTCAGTAGTTTTTTTTGTTGCAGATGATTTAAAAAAAACAACCCAAAAAAAACAAAACTTTTTTTCTCCTATTACTCCAGCATGTTTTTGGTCCCCAGGAGCTTCCGTAGCTTGCGCCCTCCCCCTTACTTCCTTGCAAAGATTCACACAACTAGCATTCCTAATGCTAACGAAACATGGCTAATGCTATCGAAAGCAAGACATTTCGTCCAAAGAGGAAAGTGCGGTCAGTGGTTTAGATTTGTGGCACCAGGCATGGAACAAATTACTGCACACCACAAAGTTATTTTAATAAAAGAAGCAGCACAACAAACGTATTCCTTCATCTGAAACTGAAGCATAGAGCCAAATAAGATGAATGCAACACTTTACGAGGCAAACGACACCGCAATAACCTCAAGCTAAAAAGACGCTTCTTGGGGCGGAACCATTTACACAAGGTACCATGTATGATGAGAAAGGAGCACAATGTATAGAGCGATCACTAAGCAGTCACCGTGTACATCAACAAGGTATGGTTCTTGTAGAATGGAAAAGTTTGCGTTTATCCATTAACTAAAAATATAGAGTCATCTTAATGTTTTAATTATTTATTTGTAAACAATGTGCAAATCTACATTTTTATTTGCAGAAGTATTGGATTCAAGACAGAAGTTTTAAGTTTGCACTTTATTGATTTGGTTATTCATTACTACTGTATTTATTGATTTTTGGTATCGATTGATTGATAGGAGTTTTTTTTTGCATGCAATGTGCAGTTGTTCATTTTTATTTACAGAAGTGTTTTATTCAAGACCAAAGTTTTAAGTTTTCTCTCTGAAAGGTATCAATCATGTATCATTTTAAAAAGCAAATCGATCGATTTTATCAATACTAGAAAAAGGAAAACATTGGCTTTAAGAATGGTAGACTTCATATGAAGTTTAGCACTTTTAATAAGGATGTTAAAGGCCTACTGAAATTAGATTTTCTTATTTAAACGGGGATAGCAGGTCCATTCTGTGTCATACTTGATCATTTCGCGATATTGCCATATTTTTGCTGAAAAGATTTAGCAAAGAACATCGACGATAAAGTTTGCAACTTTTGGTCGCTAATAAAAAAGCCTTGCCTGTACCGGAAGTAGCAAACTATGTGCGCGAGACGTCACGGGTTGTGGAGCTCCGAGTCACATTGTTTACAATCATGGCCACCAGCAGCAAGAGCGATTCGGACCGAGAAAATGACGATTTCCCCATTAATTTGAGCGAGGATGAAAGATTCGTGGACGAGGAAAGTTGGAGTGAAGCACTAGAGGGGAAAAAAGGCGACGGCAGTGGGAGCGATTCAGATGTTATTAGACACATTTACTAGGATAATTCTGGAAAATCCCTTATCTGCTTATTGTGTTACTAGTGTTTTAGTGAGATTATAAAGTCATACCGAAAAGTCGGAGGGCTGCGGTGACCTCCCTGTCTCTGAGGGAAGCCATATGGAGGAGCCAAGAAAGTCACAGTTGCCTTTTTGACAGCTGCTGCAGGACGCAAACTCCGCTCAAGTCTCCGGTAAGAGCCGACTTAATATCACAATTTTCTCATCCAAAACATGTTCGCTTGACCGCTCTGTTCCATATTAAAGCTTCACAACAAACAAAGAAACACCAGCTGTGTTTTGGTTGCTAAAGGCAGCTGCAATCTACCGCTTTCCACCAACAGCATTCTTCTTTATAGTCTCCATTGTTAATTGAACAAATTGCAAAAGATTCAGCAACACCGATGTCCAAAATACTGTGTAATTATGCGATTAAAGCAGACGACTTTTAGCCGTGATTGGTGCTGGGCTAAAATGTCCGCTCCAACCAATAACGTCACAAGCACGCGCCAACATAAGCGTCATCATTCCTCGACGTTTTCAACAGGATACCTCGCGGGAAATTTAAAATTGCAATTTAGTAAACTAAAAAGGCCGTAATGGCATGTGTTGCAATGTTAATATTTCATCATTGGTATATAAACTATCAGACTGCGTGGTTGGTAGTAGTGGGTTTCATTAGGCCTTTAAACATTACTGAAGTATGTCTGTCTGCCTGTCTGGAGTATCATTGCCATTAGTCGGCAAACAGGTATGGCAGATACCTACGGTGGCCGAGAAAGGTCACAACAAATGCAAACGTGACAAGACAATATAAAGCCACAACACAACAACTTTGAGCTACAGCACAATTGAAAAAGCCACAACAAATACAAACGTTGAGGTGGGACATTTATAACGCTGTACTGAAGATAAAATAAAGTAAAAAGTTATGTATGACTGAAAAAATAGTCACAACTCACCTACTTTTCCAACTTTGTTCATCGCATCGTTTTCAACTTTCCGCCTCACGTAGTCAGTCCGTAGCCAAAACCTGCTCACTGTCACGTCCTTTGCGTCATTATATTGTTGTTTTGGCTTACAATTTTTGTGTTATAGCGTTATATTGTTGGGTAGTGGTGTTTATTTGTTTTTGCTTTTTCGACTGAAAGTTGTGTCGCGGCATTTGCATTTCTTGTGACTTTTCTCGGCTACAGTAGCTGTGTATTAAAATGAGAGTTGTAGCAGGTCAAACCGCTGCTTATTCAATCTGAAAAGTTTATGTTGCATTTAAGTTTTTATATTATTATTGTATTATTCTTATGTTGAAAAACAGCAAACATAGCGAGCAAATTTACTGTTAAAATGTTAGTTACTGTACTTTTATTTAAAATTTCTTGAATGTTAAAAATGTTAGCAGAAAAAGTTTGTTCCTGTCAATACAACCTAAAGTGTTAGTCACACTTTATTTAAATAAGATTTAAAAGCATTGGCCAAGAATTGTTTACTTGTGTGTTTGTATTCATGTATATCTAAATCTCTTGTAAGAAATAACAGGAATATGGTCAATTTCACTTGCGGTATCCAGTATTTATTTCACAGTCACAGTGGTTTATTTATTTATTTTTTGCTAAAAATTTACTGAATCGATTTCAACTCACTCGATCATTTCCGATCGTATCGTTCTGAATAAAGTAATATTGTCCCTGAATCGTAACGGCAATATCAAAATATGATTTGAATCAAACCATTGTTAGAGGCAGCACAGTGACAACACGAAGGTCCTGAGTAGTCCTGAGTTCAATTCCAGGCTCGGAATCTTTCTGTGTGGAGTTTTCATGTTCTCCCCGTGACTGCGTGGGTTCCCGCCGGGTACTCCGGCTTCATCCCACCTCCAAATACATGCACCTGGGGATAGGTTGATTGGCAACACTAAATTGTTCCTAGTGTGTGAATGACTGTGAATTTTGTCTATCTGTGTTGGCTCTTCAATGAGGTGGCGTCTTGTCCAGAGTGTACACCGCCTTCCACCCGAATGCAGCTGAGATAGGCTCCAGCACCCCTTGCGACCCCAAAAAGGGACAAGCGGTAGAAAATGGAGGGATGGATCATTGTTAGAACAAATTGTTACATCCCTACTAACATGAAAACAAATCGCATTGTATGAGCAACTAAGCTGTGGTCTCTCACCCCCGTTGCAGCATTGCCATAGCGAGCTATTATTGTTATTGAGAGCCTTTTATCACAATCGTATTGTATCTAGATTCCCAGCCTTAGTGTTTAAATGCTATATGGATGCAGAAAATGTGTGTTTGGGAGTGTCCAATTGATTATGGATCTGCATCAGTCCCTTTTAGGAGGGGTTTGCAGCAGGAGAAGTGGGTTGGTGTGTAGGTGCTGTGTCACAGGACCTGGCAGATTGTATCGTGGATGCGGATGAGACAGATGGAGGAAAAGATGGATTAGGGAACCATGGGGGTGGAATGGTGGCCGAATAAAGACCACAAAAATAAATAGTAAAACTGTACTTCAAGACTTGACATTGGGTCATCTTTTTAGTTCAGTTTTTTTCATGTACAAAACCCAAAACGAGTAATTTTGGCATATTGTGTAATTTGTAAATAAAAACAGAATACAATGATTTGAAAATCATTTTCAAATAATATTCAATAAAATACACCACACAGACAAGATATTTAATTTTCAAACTGAGAAACTACATTTGTTTTTGCAAATAATCATTAACTTAGAATTGAATGGCAGCAACACAAGTTGGCACCGGGTCATTTTTGCCACTGTTACATGGAATTTCCTTTCAATAACACTCAGTAAACGTTTGGGAACTGAGGAGACCAATTTTTGAAGATTTTCCGCTGGAATTCTTTGCCTTACTTGCTTGATGTACAGCTTAAGTTGTTCAACAGTCTGGGGTCTCTGTTGTGGTATTTTAGGCTTCAAATTGCACCACACATTTTCAATGAGAGACAGGTCTGGACTACAGGTACATTCTAGTACCCGCACTCTTTTACAATGAGCCACGCTGTTGTGCATTGTCTTGCTGAAATAAGCAGGGGCGTCCAGGACGACGTAGCTTGGATGGCAACATATGTTGCTCCAAAACCTGTATGTACCTTTCAGCATTAATGGTGCCTTCACATATGTGTAAGTTACCCATGCCTTGGGCACTAATATACCCCTATACCATCGCAGAGGCTGGCTTTTGAACTTTGCGCCTATAACAATCCGGGTGGTTCTTTTCCTCTTTGTTCCGGAGGACACAACGTCCAAAGTTTGCAAAAACAATTTGAAATGTGGACTCGTCAGACCACAGAACACTTTTCCACTTTGCATCATTCCATTTTGGATGATCTCGGGCCCAGCAAATCCGGCGCTGTTTCTGGGTGTTGTTGTTGTTAAATGGCTTTTGCTTTGCATAGTAGAGTTTAAACTTGCACTTACAGATGTAGTGAGCAACTGTAGTTAAAGATAGTGTTTTTTTAAGTGTTCCTGAGCCCATGCGGTGATATCCTTTACACACTGATGTCTCTTTTTGATGCAGTACCGCCTGAGGGAACGAAGGTCCGTAATATCATCGCTTACGTGCAAGGATTTCTTCAGATTCTCTGAACCTTTTGATGATATTACGGACCATAGATGGTGAAATCCCTAAATTCCTAGCAATTGCTCGTTGAGAAATGTTGTCCTTAAACTGTTGGACAGTTTGCTGAAGGATTTGTTCACAAAGTGGTGATCTTGTTTGTGAATGACTGGGCATGTCATGAAAGCTGCTTTCATACCCAATCATGGCACCCAACTGTTCCCAATAAGCCTGTTTACCTGTGGGATGTTCCCAATAAGTGTTTGATGAGCATTCCTCAACTCTCTGTCTTTGTGCCAGCTTCTTTGAAACGTGTTGCAGGCATCAACTTCCAAATGAGCCAATATTTGCAAAAAATTACGTTTTCCAGTTTGAACGTTAAATATCTTGTCTTTGCAGTCTATTCAATTGAATTTAGATTTAAAAAGATTTACAAATCATTGTGTTCTGTTTTTTTTTTTTTTTACAATTTACACAATGTGGCAACTAAACAGGTTTTGGGGTTTGTACTTGTTTGGTGTCACTTTTTAGAGCCTTGCCTGACTCAATCATACACTGTAAAGAATCTGTAGATTTTACTCTAAAAATTGGCTTTTCCGTCGATGAAACTTTACTGTTTTTTATACATCAAATACCTTTTTAAATATATACTTTTACAGCAGAATGCTGGCTACTGAGCTTCCAGTTTTTTCTAATTATAATATATACAGTCATTTTCTTTTTCTTTTTTTTTACAGTGTGACTGTAAATGGAAAAATTATGCCGTTTTTATTTTTTACTGTAAAATTTGGTTGACTGAGCTACCAGTGTTTTACCGTTAACATGTTTATAGTGTACCTGAATGTTAGTTCAGGGTTTTTATTCTGCACACTTAATACAAACGCACATTCATCGGTTTTCCTGTGGTGATGAAGACACAGGTGGAAGATTCCAAAGCTCGGCAAAACTTCCTGTCTTTGTCAACATCCATTTTGGTTGTGCTTTCGATCTTATTTGCAATCAAACTTTTTTTCCCCCACATAAGATTAATATACCATATTACTCTTTTTGGTCTCATTTGCTCATATGCTCCCTTGTGCAATCATTCTATCTGATAGTAGTGGCAGGAGATGACCTAATAGTTGGTCACTCGAGAGTGTTTGATCTAGACAGGATGTGGGCTGGATAGTTGGCTAATGTCTGAGAAATAAGAAGTCATGACACTGTCTGGTATGATCAAGTGCCCTGTAATTAAGATAGAGTGGTTGAAGGGAATTCTTAGGACGGACAGGACCGTTGATCTTTACATACTAAATATTTGCTTAAATATGTGCTGAAGATGGCTGGTCTAATTTGTGGTTGAATTAGACATAGCTGCTATTATGGTGACTATTGTAATTTCAGATTCTAAGTAATTATGCGTCCTCTTGTCTTGCGCTGCCCTCCATTCTAGTGAGTCGAGTATCTGCCAGGCTCGGGCCACTGTGATGATCTACGACGATGGCAACAAGAAATGGCTGCCGGCAGGTGCTGGGCCCCAAGCCTTCAGCCGGGTGCAGATCTATCACAACCCCTCCAACAACGCCTTCCGGATAGTGGGCCGCAAGATGCAAACAGATCAGCAGGTGAGGCTCTTGCGTGTAAATTCATTTGTTTTTACATCTATTACTACACAGGGTACCAGTGATGGCACAGAGCAACATTGTTATGACCACAATACAGGAAATAGAAATGGTTGCGACATTGCGGTAACGTAGCGCTGAAAGCAGTTCAGACGTCTCACGTTCCATTATAAATAAAAGCAGAAAAATAAGCCATTTCTCTCCATCTACTAGTGTTTGCTCTCACCCACAGCACAGGGATGTCAGGTTGTATCACTAACAATTACTTTCAGTATTACCAGATCATGACTCAGGAGATAGCGTTAGATGAAGATCAGTAACAATGGTTAAGTGAGTTTGGAGGGATCTATTCTTGTCTTGCACGCTCTCACTCTGCCTGCTGCCTCAACGTCTCTCCGTTTTAAACATTCACAACTAAAGTGTTCCCCAGAGAGCGAGTCTCAAAGTGGATGATGCTTCCTGTGAGATAGTTGTTCAAGCATTTCCTGTGACAATTTAGGAAAGGGTTTGTTACTCAGTCTGGACTATTTTCTCTAATGCATGTGTCTGATAGCAAAAGAAGTGGAGATGCTAATATAGATACGACAACCTTTTTCCTGTTTCTCTCCTCCAACATGGTCGTTTGTGTATAATATTCACTGTCGCCTCTTGGTCTGTGCTCTGTGGAATCCAGAGGCTGTTAAACAAATAGTAAAATGGCATGTCAGCACATTCAGGCAACACTCAAACCACAACATTGTTTCCCTCTGGATTCATCGGCTTGACGCCACCTATTGGATTGCATGAGCAAACCATGAGGACGCATGATAGAAACCATTTTTATCCTTTTGTTGTCCTTTCACTTGGGTCCATGTGGATTAAAAGGAGAGTAATTTTTTTCGTTTTTGCATTGATTTTGTGTCCTGCCAGGTGGTTATAAACTGTCCTATCGTGAGAGGCTTGAAGTACAACCAGGCCACACCTAATTTTCACCAATGGCGGGATGCTCGACAAGTGTGGGGACTTAACTTTGGCAGCAAGGAGGATGCTGCGCTCTTTGCCAATGGCATGGCGCACGCTCTGGAGGTGCTCAACTCTATGGCAGATGCAGGTGCTATTTCATTTAAAGAGGGCATGAGTGACTTAAACATAACAATAGCATGCGTATGATATGTTTGAGTCAGAATCTTCATTCTTCCATTTTATATCGATTTAATGTGTGTTCTGTCATTTTTGTCAGGTTATGCCACGCTTCCTCGGCCAGTGTCAAACGGTCCATCTCCTGAAGAAATTGAGCAGCAGCGCAGGTACGAAACCCTGAAATGTAACTAATTGCTAGACTCAATATAAATATCCCAAACTAAAGCTGTCCAAATCATGGTATCAGATCGGGGGCCAGTGTTTGCCTTTTTTATTTACATTAAATTGCTCACGTGACAGATTCCTTTAAAATTGATGCACGCTCAAGAAGACACAATTCAAAGAGGGTGTGGGTCTTGCCATAACACTGGTTCGATTTGAAAGCAAGCTGCAATTATCGGTCGTCTATCAACAGAGCAAAATCGCTTCTGTGACTCTAATCCTCACCACCATGAGGAAAAATAAAATTTGTGAGTTTCTTCAAGTGTTATCACAGGAGTACTAAAGGAAAGTCAATGACTAAACATGTTACACACACAAACTAAGCAGGATGACACAAGAAGCAAACTGCTAAAGTTTTGAAGTAGGGGGGATCGATTCAGATGTTGATGCTATCGATACCTAGTTTGGTATCCGTATATAAACGATACTAAAGTGATAAGATTAATATTTTTCTATTTCTGGTTCTTCTTACATAATTTTTTGGGTTGTTATTGTTTAGAAACTCAGGCAGTCTCTGGATACCAGCAGGCTTTGAGGGCAAACCCAAATGATTTAAGTTGGAAACAATTGTAGTTTTTGCTTTTGTTTAGTTATTGTGCACTATTCACTTTATTTTGTTAAAAAACATTGTATATAACATTCAGTACCACACATTTTTAATAAATCATCTAATTTACAACAGTGTTATCAAATTGTGAATTTAATAAGATATCCATTCATTGTCTTCCGCTTATCTGAGGTTGGGTCACGGGGGCAGCAGCCTAAGCAGAGAAGTTTCATAAAAATTTGTTGTTGTGGTAGTTTAGTTACTTGCTATAAAACATGTGTTGTTCTATAATCTATTGTCAAAGTAACGGATTGGATTTGAAGCCAAAAAATTGGATCGGAGGCCACAAATGCTAATCGGGATGTCCACATACCCAACTGCATTTTGAATCCCTTTTGCATGTGCTCTCTGCGTTATTCAGTGTGAGAATGCAGTGTGTTTATGCAGTGAAGACGAAGTTTTAAGATTCTAATGGGAAAAAATGTAGGACACACTAATTTACAGACCAGTACACTACATTGTGGTGGCGCTATCACTAAATCAACATTGGATTGACTTGAAATTTCCCAGTCGTGCGCTCTATAAAACATTCATTGTAATTAGCAGAATCGCCGTGCAATTTCGTACACAGCTAGAGGTGATTGACAAATGGTAAAAATTAATAGGCAATACTTGTATAGCGCTTTTCTACCTTCAAGGTACTCAAAGTGCTTTGACACTATTTCCACATCCACACACTGATGGCAATAGCTGCCATGCAAGGCCCTAACCACGACCCATCAGGAGCAGGGGTGAAGTGTCTTGCCCAAAGACACCACGGACGTGACTAGCATGGCGGAAGCCGGGGATTGCACCAGGAACCCCCCGGTTGCTGGCATGGCCGCTCTTCAAACCAAGCCACTCGTGTGTAAAATTCTGCCTGCCATCAAGAAAAGCGTCTTTGCAGTGGCATGAGCGGGATGGAAATAACAATTAATTTGCCGTAAATTATTGATCATTTGTCTAAAAAGCAGAAAACATTTCTGAAATGTGGATTACATTTATGCTAGCATGCCTTTGAAATAATTTTTAGTAGAATTAGTTGTGTTCCTCTGTACAGCGATGTCCATAAATGTATATTATTTTCTCCATTGACTTGGTTTAACAATCAATAGTCAATCCAGGTCGCCTAAGCTCTGCATTAGTACTCTTGGAAGTTTTGCACCAAGCATACGCAAAGGATTTAAGGGCATTAGCTTGGCACCGCTAAACTCGCAGTCGGCCCCTATAGGTCAGAGGTTAAATAGACAGCACGGCGGACACATCTCACATCAGCCCCACCTTCATCCATTTATCTGTTCCTCATTATGGCGGCACCATGCTTGCTTGCACAGACTTGGCATTAAACATTTAATCTCATTTGGACTAAAAGCTTTGTGATTGGCCAGAGAGGCTGTCCGTCAACTGACTTTGTCCTGCTGCTTGCTGTCATGCTGTGGCTTAAAGTGTAAAGCACTGCTATTAAAACCTTCAAAATCCATCACAGATTTATAAGCGGGTAGATGTTATTTACACCCTTGGTTTTATATTGGATGACTGCGCAAGTACAAGAATAATGGCATGTATACATGTGTCCGATGGCGAGATAAGTTTAAAGCAATATAGACATGATCAACCCTCCCTGAGGGCATTTAGTCGCATTTAAAATGACAGTCACACCATGCAAGGCAGGCCTATTCAACTGGCGGCTCGCGGGCCACATCCAGCCCACTAAAGCTTTTCATTTTGCACACCAAACATTGCCCAAATAGGCTTGTTGAAACCATTGAGCCTTGGGTTGATCATGTAGGCAGTACTCCCGTTACCCCACAGGTAGCGGGAGTACTGTTACAATGAAGCAGCACTTGGGTGAGCTCATTCAATCCTGAAAAAAAATCTAAATACATTGCAAAAATCTGACTTTTAGCAACATTGATCCGGACAAGCAGCAACAATAGTAGAAATCCCAGCGGGCAAGCTTCAACGCGAAACTTGGTCAAACATTTGTAGATAGATATTGTGATATCCGTTATATGTGAAGTAGATATTGTGCATATAGATATTTAGTTTGTTTTGTATTGAAAATGCTGACTTTGTAATGTCTTGTATATGTGGACATTTGCCTGAGAGTAACTCTGCCGATCAAACCTCTAAAAATACATTTTAATTTAACTAGTAGAGGACAACAATGCTACGTTAGGTGTAATTGCGATAAGTCACATACAATGTTTGGTGTTAAAATGTTGTGTAATTTCTATACACAATGAACAATATTTATGTAAAATACACCATAGACATGTTTCATTTATGTTTATTTTATGTTTATATTTTCAGTTTAACAAACCTAAATGAAGGAAGAAGTGTAAAGACATAAAAAACTGAGGAAGGACAGGAATGCAAAAGAAGGAACATCAATATTCCACACAACTTTTGGTTTCTTTATGCTTTTAACTAGCTGCACGCGCTGTAAACAAGTAGCGAGGGCAGAATAATTGATTTATTATCAGTGCAGTGTGAAAGCCGATGTTTACTTTGCAAGTAAGTAAACACAGTCTCAAATAAATATAACCTGCGGAGGCACTTTCTGACTAAACATCCACATTGCAATGCCCGGCCCCTGAGCCCTTGGGCTCTTGAAACTGCGGCCCTCTTCATGATGTAATTGAATAGCCTTGGTGTCTGCTCTCAAGTGGCTGCATGTTTGCATTGTATGTGGCATACAGCTGTTGCTGCAGCATGCCAGATGTGGTGGGGGTGAAGGGACTTAGTTGAAGAGAACTGAAGCAGTCGAATTAGGCCACAGAGTCCATCTGTGGACTTCTTATCGACCACAACCTGTGCAGTAGACTTTATATTACTTTGTAGCGACCGCGCATATGGTCATTGCAATGACATTAGTGGACGTGGTCCAATATGCTGGACAGTTGCTTGTTTGTTGTATCCCACCAGAGGAACTAGGGTCTTGTTTGGAGGAATAGTCACTTGCACACCACATATGATGTTGGTTGGTTTTACCAGTTCTTCAGGACAGGGGCCAGAATCTCTTTAGTAAATGTTGAGATCTTAAAGTAGAGATGGGCCGATACCATTTGATTTTACTCTATTTCCGCTGTCTGTTTACGACATGACACACATTATTAAATTGGACATATACAGTAATTATCCATTTTCCCCTGATGACCATTCCAAAAAATTTGGCCAGTAATAGGCCGATAATGAATATAATATCAGACTATAATGCTGTACAAACAATCAAATTTCAATTTTGGCTTCTTACAATTATAAAAACATAATTAAAAAAAAAAAAAAGATTACTTGCATGCGCAAAGTGCACAAATTCCTGAGCTTGTGACGGTGAAACGGATGAGTGAGCGTATGTGAAAACAAGACCATCTCCACTCGAAGTTTAGGATCTCACCATGGTTGCTACATTTTAGATAACACCGTGCTAATATGCCTAATTACTCGATTTGAAAAATAAGGCATTTTTGCGTTAATACAACCGAGGATAGTGTCTTAAATAAACTTAGTCTGATTTTAAACGCAGAATATGTCTAAAATTGACTTAAGTGAAATGCTGTCATTGTGAGGAGAATGAACATTTGTTTTGGAAAATAATGTGTCCGGGACCGCTCATTCATCCCCTAAACACGTCCTAGTTTAAACAATGTCGAGACGGCCACTTGAAAAGACAACTAAACCATGAAGCTAATGCTAGCAAGAACAACCCCCATGACACAGCTTACCTGCTTGTGTTATTGTGGATGACATCATTGATGTAAGATCATTGAACAAACAGGACTGCCATTAGAACTTGAGATGCTCACCCTTATTTTTTTTTTTTAACAGCCTCAAGTTGTCTCTTTTTTTACTCGTCAAGACAAAATAAAGGTTTCAAAAATGTACCTTATGCAAGCATAAAGTACTGAAACACTTACTGATACATTTTCAAAATGTATTGTGCTTTGAATTAAAATATAATATAAAATAAAAATATTGTATAAAATGTTGGTCAAAATCATCCAAAGAAGTATTGCACAAATGTTTGCATTTAATATTTTTTATTTATGACATCAAAGGCACACACACACACTATATGGTGATAAAATAAGTGTAAAAGGTAAAAAACAGAAATGTTTAAAATTTGAACGGACAAACAAAACTTTTTTCCAACTAATTTATATCCGTTGTTTGTTTAAATTATATTTAAAGTTGCGTTTTGGTGGTACAACAAACACTCCATCCATCCATTTTTCTACTGATTGTCCCTTTTGGGGTCACGTGGGTCGCTGCAGCCTACCTCAGCTGCATTCGGGCGGAAGGCGGGGTACACCCTGGACAAGTCGCACCGCAGGGCACAACAAACACTCATATTTTCTAATTAGTGAATAATCGAGTCATTAATTGGGATTTCAGTGTCAATCAAAAACAATTATGTCATTTATGCTATAATCGTCCAGCCCAGTATAAGACATCCCTTGTTAAAGGGAAACTGCTTTTTTGGGGGGAATTCTGCCTATTGTTTACAATCATTATGATAAACACGAATGCAAAAGATTAATTTTTTTTCCCGCTTTCTAACATATAAAAATCAGCTCGTTTTTTGTGGCTCGCAATACAGCTAATGGCAGCAAACAATTCTACCTCTAAATCACTTTAAAAATGCATTCAAAAACCGCCAATAATACTTTATTTATGTTCCGGAACCTGTATAATAACCAAATTGTTGCAACATTGTTATTGTAAGAGCGACCAGTGGGCAGTTATTTTTCTATTGTAGTGACACATCGGTGTGCTGCGGTATTCGCCGTAAAAGTTAACCACGTCAAGAGATAAGCTAGCTTCTACTTCAGCACAAAACGCGTTTGAGTTTGTAATGCACAACACAATGCGATAAAACACCAATTTAGTATCTGTTATGTATTAGCCCACATTTCGTGTTTTGTTTGTACACAGCAGAGCTCGCAGAGAGCGTATTCACTCTAGTTGTAAGGACACTCATGGCGTGCTGCGTGTATCAGGATCAATTTAATAATGACTCACTTGATGGACAGTTGTTTGTCTGGTCCAGCTGACCTGGGACGTTTCCTGTTGAATTTGGGTAAGCACGCTATTTATGTCGAAAATAGCACAGCTTCAAATTGCGCCATTTGTAGCTTCGAGTCGATTTCACCACACTCTCCCGGCTTCCGTCTGCTCCAACGTTTCACCCTCTTCCTTGTTCTCACTTACATAAACAGCAGTTCATTTTTCGTATATTTAGCTTAAAAAAATAAGGTTGTGAATCTTCATTTGTTCAAAAAAAGTCGTCTTAGTTGTCTGTTACCAAGTCTGCTATGATTAGAACACACACGTGTTTTATTTCGGAAGTAGGAACACAAGTTGTTGTCAGAAGTCAGACGTGCGTTGCTATGGAAACCCAGGAAATGATTAAAATAATCAAAATACGGTAAATATTGAATATATTACATATTGTTATGAACATGTCTGTTACTACATTTACATTATATATAGATTTGCAGTGTGTACCCCGGCTTCCGCCCGATTGGAGCCGAGATAGGCTCCAGCGCCCCCCAGGTAATAAGCGGTAAAAAATGGATAACCAGTGTGTATATAAAACGTTGCTGGAGGCTTTTGAAGTTGTTTTAGAGGGTTTTGAAGGCTACAACGGTGACTCCCATTAGCTGCATCTTTCAAGCGTTTTTTTATCTTTAAAATCCTAAAAAAAATACATTTTTGTACTTGCCTCTCATAATGATTGTGAACCATAGGCAAAATTCCCCCAAAAATTTGCAGTTCCCCTTTAAGAGATATAATATGTGCAATGTGTCTGTGACTTCTATGTCTGCAGGTTGGAACAGCAGGAGCGTGAGCGTCAGGAGCGTGAGCGTCAGGAGCGTGAGCGAATGGAGAGAGAGCGACAAGCTGCAGCAGGTTAGGAAAAATAATCATTCAACAATGTTCATATCTTCCTTAGAAGTGGAACATACTAGCCAAGTCCCACAAAGACGCACTAACATCTTTTAGTAGTCTCTGTTCCTCCAGCTCCACCATTGGCCCCTGGTGGCCTTGCTCCTCCGCCGGCTCCTCCCCCTCCCCCTGGGCCTCCTCCGCCCGCTGGCGTCCCTCCCCCTCCAGGACCACCGCCAGCTGGACCCCCATCCGGAGGACCACCACCACCTCCACCCCTGCCCTCTGCTGGAGCTGGGGGTCTTGGTGGTGGAGGAGCCGGGGGCTTGGCGGCCGCCCTAGCAGGAGCAAAGCTTCGCAAGACGTCTAAAGTGAGTATGAAGCTTATACCAACGTTGTTATAATCATTGAACAAGAATGTTGGGAAGGTTGCAGTGATGCAGCGTTTAAGTGAAGTGATGCTGCAGAACACTGGGAGGACAGGAGAGAGGAGAAATGGCACCCAATTTAGACGAGATGAAAACGACCTATTGTCAGTGCGAGTTGCCTTGTCTGTTCAAAAGTGCAGGAATGTCAATTGTCAAAACTTTTAACTCAAAGGGCCGCAAACCAAAGAAAGTTTTGTGTATGAAATAAATCTAAATTAGGTGAATACATGCTAAGCTGCCTCCATCTTACCTTTGTATTATTGAATTATTTATTCATAATTGGCGTGTTATGTTTTTTTAATCACAATCTATTTTTTTATCTAAATTTTAGTTTCTCTGTATGCCAACAATTTGGAGTTTATTTGCCCTCTCTATGTGCTAGACTTGTTGGGGTTGTAAAACAATGGTCTGTCACACCCGAAGTGGTCTATGTCCACGTTTACACTGCAGGCGAAAGTGGCCCAAATCGTTCAGGTTTTTTTTTTTTCAAAATCTGATTTTTTTCCCAGCTGACTGTTTACACTGCAAGTAAAATGTGATCTTTACAACACTCCAGTGTAAAGGCGCACAGGCCCCACTGTGGCCGCAAAGTGATCACGTCACTTGAATGGTAAAAATGGTAAATGGTAAATGGTTGTACTTGTAGAGCGCTTTTCTACCCATTTTTAAGGAGCCCAAAGCGCTTTTGACAGTATTTCCACATTCACCCATTCACACACACATTCACACACTGATGGCGGGAACTGCCATGCAAGGCGCTAACCAGGACCCATCAGGAGCAAGGGTAAAGTGTCTTGCCCAAGGACTATGATGGTAGAAGGTGGGGATTGAACCAGTAACCCTCCTCAGATTGCTGGCACGGCCACTCTCCCAACTTTGCCACGCCGTTCTCACTTGCATGCGCAGTTTGAAGTGAAAAAAAAGTGAAAACAAAGGAAGTACACTGGATTCCATGAATGAACAAGGAAGCCGCTGCTGCTACTACTACTACAAAATAATATAGAAGTTGCCACACCTTGAAAGTGACAGTTTTTTTCAGAGAAAATGAAATGAAGTAATGTAATTTATGAATAGATATGGATAGTACAGTATATTATAGAGGATTCTAATCTTTTTATGGCTTTTAAGTAGAGGAAACACGGACATCAGCGTGGATCTACATTAACTTTATTTTTCAACTCACTATTGTACACTACTTACGCATTTTACGTAACATGTAGGCAATTATGCCACAGCTTCAATTCCGGTCCTTCAACAATCGCTATTTTTTCGAAATCAAAATATATATTTATATATTACATATAGCCTATTATTTACACACTATTAGCTAGTGATGCAACGAAAATTTGGCCCCAACAGCCTTTCGTTACTGTAGCAGTCACTACAGTTCGGGTGGAGCTATACACAACACTGTGCATTGATTTGTCAATTTACAGTAATAACTTGGAATGTAACTTTTAATCACTTTTGTGTACATTACTTTGTGCTCTTAGCAAGAAGATGGATCCTCTGCGGCTCCAGCGGGCAAAGCAGACGCCAGCCGCAGCAGCAACTCTTCAATTGGAGGAGGCGGTGACCTGATGGGTGAGATGAGTGCCATCTTGGCTCGAAGGTAGATACCACTGGGCGGGATCACAGTTCAATGTGGCAAAAAGGTTCCTCCCTCGTTTTCTGCTACTGTTTTGGTCTAAAACACAATTCCTTGTTTACATCAGGAGAAAAGCTGCTGACACTGGTGAGAAGGTGCCTCAAAAGACACAAGACAATGTACGTAGCTGCTTGTTTGCTAATTAAACCAGTCCAACAGGGAAACAAAAGGGCTTGACTCAATCCACCAAAAAAACGAAACACATTCTACCAAATGACTCACAATAAACTGTGTCTTTGTCTGCTCTCCACAGGAGGACTCAGAACCTCCAGGTCACAGTGGTGAGTAGTCAAGATTTGCCTCTGTGGCCTACAATTATTCTACGGCAAATTCACACTTTTAAATCCATTCTCTTTGTCAGACATCATAAGACGACCGTGGGAGAAATCATCAACGATGTCCAGGTAATTCATTGGAATCATCAGCAGGCTGTCATCGCCATCATGCATTTGTGTGTGTATGTGTGTGTGTGTGTGTGTGTGTGTGTGTGAACTCACCATGAGTGTTTCCCTTTATCACTGCGCATCCTTTCCAAGTTCTTTGTATGTGGAAAGTCCACCATTTCCATCCTAAGAATGTGTGCATGTGTTAATGTCACTAACAGGAATAACTCCATTCCCAAGAGCATGGACTCCATCTCCTCATTGTCCCAAAGTTCCAGGTATGCATGCTGCCACACCTGCTTGTTGCCATACTCCACCCACCTTGCTTGTTCTTTAATGCATTTTACTTTTAGAACACTCACTTTCACAGTTTTGCCATGTCCATTGCTGTAGGGTATTCTATGGTCAGTGCCACCCCCTTTTGGTCAAATCACATTTTGCAGTTTGCTAGGATATGGATTGGTTTATTTATTTCATTTTACCACTTACAACAGAATACAACAAAGAGAAGTTTTTGCAGGTCTACTTGAGAAAAAAATACTACTTTTAAGAATATGCTTAGTGCTTGTTTTGAAAATATCATTCAATTTGACATGTTTTGTTAATATCTTGTCACATGTCAGGCATACAGGCAAGCGAGCATAGTTGGCAGGAGTCTGGCACCTCACGATTTGATTTGATTCTAATTCTTAAGGTGACGATTTGATTTCGAATTGTTTCTTGATCAACATAATTCACTTTCTCTTGGTGTATTGATTGGAATGCAAATTAGAATACAATCTTTTAAAAACAGGTTACATGAGCTCCTCTTGGCTGCTTGGTTCTTACATATGACTTATAAGCACAGTGTAAAAATGTATTTAAGAAATGTTATTTACAAAACTCACAGAATGTTAATCTAATAAAAGAAAATAGAGCAACTCCAACCCAATCCCATGTTTACCATACTTAAAATAACCATTGAGAAGACATACCACTTACTTCTAATACAATACTAAAAAAAAAGGAAAAACAAAAAATAATAAAAGCAAGCAGTATCATTAATAATATTACTATCAGTAATGGTTGTTTTATTTTTTAATCCACACATTGATTTAAAAACATTTTGTTTACATTTTTTAAAATGGATTTTCGAAATTTGATTGGGAATTGGAATCATTTTTTTTAAATCGCGGTTTGGATGAGAATCTGAGGGGTTTTTTTGCGATGGTTTTTTTTAATTTTTTTTTTTTAGTATCCCTACTACTCCTATTTTGTTCTGAGATTTTGAGAGATTTTTCTTTTTTGGGGACATATTCATGTTTAGTTTACAGCAGGGGTCGCACGCTAAAGAAGACAACGTCACCCCCCTGCTCCTCCTCCTCCCCTTTTCCTTTCCTTCCACTCGCTCAAGCAATCACCAATCAGGACTAAGCCTGTGCACATTCACGGCCACACAGACAGTCAAAACCCGAGGACTCTGTTAAGCCCTTTTTTACTTAGTTTACAGTGTGTTTGTAGTACTTTTGGAAAAACAAATATATCAGTAGGTATTTTGTAAAAAAAAAAGTTAATGTTTCATTAAAAACTATGACAAAATGTTTCCTACTTCTAATGATGCATAATATTTTATTTTGTATATTGTAGCACCATAGCATCTGGTCCTTGCAGTGCTCTTTTTTTTCTTTTCTTTATTTTAACATGGAAGCCCCATTTTTTTACATTTGTGTTCTGTCAATGTGCAGGGTGAAGCCTGCAAACAACGGTAATGATGCAAGCGGACAAGTAGACGACTCAGACTTAGAGAAAATGAAACAGGTAACTTTAATTTTAGGACCATGACAGACACTGTTTAAAAAATATTGGTCAAAGTGACTCATTTTTCTGTCATGTTTTTTTTTTTTCGCAGGAAATCCTCGAGGAGGTGAGAAAAGAACTTCATAAAGTAAAGGAAGAAATCATCAGAGGTGAGAACACAAAAATACTGTATTTCATCGTACAGTGGACATTTACTCAGCTGTAGCAAGTACCAGCCATCTGTTTGGAGTGAAGCATTTATTAAAACGGAACTCTTTGTGCAAAAGTAGAGAACTTTTTTATACAGTACATATTTTAAATAACTTATGGATCTTTGGTAGAAAATGAATGGATGGATGGATGGATAGATGTTCAAAAACGTGGTGGTATAATGCTATAAACGTCTGCCTTTCGTAGCAAAGGGGTTGAATTTCTAGCCAGGTTTGTGTCAGGAAACTAAGCCCATACCATTCATGCAATTGTTTGACTTAGACCAGGCATGCCCACACTTTTTCTTCAGGCGAGCTACTTTTCAATTGACCAAGTCGAAGGAATCTACCTCATTCATATATATAATTTATATTTAACTATTTATGAAAGAGACGTTTTTGCTAACACGTTAAAGGTGTTTAATGTTAACACAAACATGTTTAACACATATAGATTTATTTTGTTTCATTAAGACAAGAATATAAGTTGGTGTATTACCTGATTCTGATGACTTGCATTGTTTGGAATCCGACAGTAGTGCTGATAACGTCCACATTTTCGAATGGAGCAGAAAAAAGTCGTCCTCTCTGTCCAATACCACATGAAAGTGGTTAGTTTTTGGCGTCTTTTTTGTCCAGCTTCCATACTCGTTTTTATACATTTTGCAAGAAATACATTGACGGCCAACTCCGTAGCTTGCTGACTTGTGCACACTAGCTTTCTGAGACTCTAATTTTGTTAGCGCAGGCAGGATGAAGCAGGGGTTTTATTGTGAAGACAGCAACTGTGCAGTCTGTCTTTAGGGTTTTGACAGCAGGTACGGCGCGAGAGTGTTGAAATAAAATGTGTTTTTCGCCCTCCTCTCGGTCATATTTTCTTATTAATGATCTGGCAGCAGCCAGCATCATCTCATAAGTCGTGCCGTGAATATCAATCAAGTGACCAAAGTGACGTCGTAGTAAAGATTGAAGATCACAAACTTTTAGGCTTATTTTTTTTAATGCTTGGTTTGCGATCGACTGACACACCCTCCACGATCGACCGGTAGCTCTCGATCGATGTAATGGGCATCCCTGATTTAGACGATTGGAAAAAGCTGAAAGTGAAAAAATAATTAATAAATATATTATTATGGAATGTATAATTTTGCTACTCTATAGTGTTATTTGATATATATCATAGTAGTCATTTCCAACCACGGTGCTGCGGTACATTAGTGTGTTGTTGGAGCCTGTCAGATGGGCAACATGAAAAATGATCATATGGCTATGACTCAAAAGTCGGAAAACACTACTATATTGTATATCAATCAATCAATCAATGTTTACTTATATAGCCCCAAATCACTAGTGTCTCAAAGGGCTGCACAAACCACTACAACATGCTCGGTAGGCCCACAAAAGGGCAAGGAAAACTCACACCCAGTGGGACGTCGGTGACAATGATGACTATGAGAACCTTGGCGAGGACCACATATGTGGGCAACCCCCCCTCCTCTAGGGGACCGAAAGCAATGGATAGCGAGCGATATGTAATGTTTAGTATCTGATTATTTGAAATCAATTGTGTAGCAGCTTTTGTTCCACTTCATGAAAGCGGCAATTCCTCTAAACCTTACTTTAAACTTTAGCTTTACTCAGCTTTACAGTGTTTAGTGTTGGGTTCTCTGCGACACATAGTGGTTTATTAGTGGTCAGGAGCATAGTATCAAATTCTGGAACGCATACACAAGACTTCTTTTGAGCCCCCCAACCCACTCTAAACCTCACCACCCCAAGCACACACATTTGGTATGTTTACATGAAAACCAGATTTCTAAAACACATGTAATTTAATTATGTATTTTACTTTTTATTGATGTGATCAACATAACTAAATAAACTCTCTAAAAAATGTGGTTGTGTTTAGGGTTTTTTTTTTTTTAATTAATAAAAATCAATACAAAGTGGTCAGAGTACTAATTTAAAATCACATAAACTGTCTGATCATTTAGCCTACTTCAGAGTATAAAGTAGAGATTAATACTATGATAGTATGAATCATATTACATCGTTATTATGACTATATTATTATTGGTGCATTTCCTGGAAGATAAGTGTCCCCTTGTCTTTAAAAACTAGTGACACCTCTGTTTCTAACTTTAATCAAGGGTCTTTGGATGAGTGAAACTTTTCCAGACCTTTCTCTTATGCTGCCACAGATAGATTTATTATATTTTTACCTGGGTTTTATCACCTTGTTGCAAAATGCAGCTGCTGCGAGGGAATGGTTGAAAATAAGCTTTGATGACGTTATGACATGCATGTTGTGTGACATGTTGGAAGTGAGGTTAAGTTTAGCCAGGTTAGCCGCTATCCAGATGGAACAAACTATTTTGTATTTTTGATAGAGAGTAGTCTTAGACACGCCTAATTTGATTGCAGCAACCTTGATGTTGGACTTTCATGGCTGTAATAATTTTAAATGTTAACAGTTTTTACGTCTTGTTACGGTGTTTGTTTAGTAAAGTTGACACACCGTCTATTGGAGAACTTGCTATTTTTTAACAATATGCACACTTTTTACCATACCTTTGTCACTAATTTTTCTTTCTTTCATTTTCTCAATTCACAGCCTTCATTCAGGAGCTGCAAAAGAGAAGCACATAGTTGCGATGTATCAGAGGGATGTGATGGATGGAGGCGTGTTGGGACCTTTGCTCTACTGCGCCATCTATAATGTTGCCCAGGGATTTCTCATTTTGTCTTCTCTCTCTCTCTGTCTCTCACACACACACACGCACACACACAAGCATTGCTTTTGTTTCACCGTGCATTCATGCTCTTATTGTAAATGATAACCCAGGGAACCGCCTCCTCAGGCAGCCATGCCGCTTTGTCACAGGTGGCTTGCCTATTTTCATGATCCCGTCGTTTTTTCATCCTAATCCTAACGTTTTCTCTGTGGGAATCAATCGCAGCCACAGCTTGCCGTCATTGTAATTTTCATATCAGGAGTTTTTTCTGCTATGCGTCCTGGTCTGACAGGACACATTTACTGTTAAAGCAATATTCAGGGCTTAAAAGTATCTGCCACATTTTTACTGTAACAGCAAGATGCTGGAATGTTGGGATTTTACAATGTTCTCCCAGCTCAAACACTGCAATCTGTCACACATCTGCTGGTTTATTTCCATTCATTCTAATCGGAAGAAGGAAAAGCAACCGTTAGGAGTAGATCAGAGAACTCTGACTGAAGACCCAAGCCTTTACTGCTCCGGGAAGGAGAGACGAGAAAAATGGACACCGATGGACAAGCGGAATGCTGTGAAAGAGGGGCATGTTGTCGTTTTATGAAACGTGTTCTCTTTACATTGCACTTGATCCGGAGTTAAGTGTGAGCGTGTGCCACACTGCCTTGACAGACTCCCCTCTCAACACCCCCACCACCTTTTCCGTCGAAAAGAAATATTGTTGTCGGCCAGTGCAGTGGTCCTAAACTGTGCTTTTGCTGGTTCTTTGTCTTCAATTATTTGCTATATTTTCTACCTTTTCTGGAACAAAACATGGCCATGAATAGGTCAATTAATTTGGCCATGACCAACTGCCTTGAGAATGAATATATAAATATATATATATATGGATAAATATATGTTTTGAGGGAAAATGTTAGCGAAAATGAAATGGTTTTTCTATTTTAATTAAAATGACTGGTGAATGGGGATTTTTTTTTTGTTCCATTTTGATGATTGTTTTCTTATGTTATTTTGGGTTTCTTTTTCTTATAGAGTCTAGGCTTTTTACACTGAAATATAAAGAAAACAGCTTAGAGACACTGGATTAGAAATGCCTTTATAGTCCAATACAGCTGCTTCTTGAAATGCATTACTTTTGTCTCAGAATTTATTCCCCCCGTTTTCCGATGTACTGTGTTTACCATGACAAAATTCCATCTGAAAATGTTAACCCATCTCAACTGATTCCACTGTCAAATTAGCTCATTCTTCACATTTGGGCTGACATCACTCCCCCAACTTTACCCAAAACGTTCCGCGACAATCAAAAACACTGTTTTAGGAATTCCACGTTTTCCGGACAAATTATTTCAGTTGAACTAAAGAGTTATTAGTACTTCCACATTTGTCAACCTATGCAAACTTCCTCAACATCAAAACAGACATTCAAGCTTGTAGCTTTCCACTATTTTAAAAATGTCAAATTCTCTGTTAGAAAAATGCCTTTTGAACTTGGAGAAGTCATACTGTCACATTTCTGTCGATTCAGACCATTCCACAAACAAAACATAAGCTCATACAGTTTTTTGCACTAAGAAATTCCAGCTTTTCCTGTTACTTGCCAAAAATTCCAAATTGGGGTAGAGACTTTTTTCCGCTTCCAGTTTTCACAACCCTTTGAAACTATCTCAGCATTCAAACATTATGTTCATTCAGGCTGACAATTTTCCACGTTGTAAAAATTTACCCTTCCACATTTTCAGCGACACAAATTCTCTCTGAATTACAGTTACTACTACTCAACATTTCTCATTCGATTCAAATCTTTCAACATTCTGCTCCTTCAGAACATCTCAAAAATGCCCATCCTTTTCCATGATTCCACACTTTCTCAACAGTCTTAGATCTCAGCTTCAGCTCTAAAGCCTTTACACGTGATGTCTTCTGAAATTGTAATAACTATTGGTGGTTCTCGAAATACTTTACATGTATTTTCCCTATGTTTTTTTTTATTACGTGAGCTTTTGGATTTTACACACCTTTGCCCATCATTGCATGTTTCAACCACAGTAGATTAGGTAGATTAAGACATTTCATTAAAGATGAGAAACCTTTCTTAGGCCAAAAAAGTTCCGCTTGGTTACCGTACATCACTATGTCTACCATTTGTTAGACTGTACATGCCTTCTTTCGTTGAATATTCACAAGTCGGGTCTTCTGGAAGTTTCCCCGAGTATTAAACCGGTCACATGTAAATGTTACAGCGTTGGTCTCACTCCTGCAAAGGCGTTGTCGACTGCGTACATAAGCACCACGAGCGGGAGCTCTACATGTAAGCTCCTGCAAAAGTGAGCCCCGATGAATTATTTACTCTCTCAATAGTGGAAAAAAGTAGATAATTTTACTGGGTCAAAGAGTCCATGGTCAAAACAAGTATTCACGGGGGCCGAGTACTAGGATATGGAGGGAAATTTTGTCAAAATGATGTGTAATATAATTGACAAGTATATCTTCAAGAATTTGACCTTTTGTACCATTCTTAGGATTACTTTGGTTACATATTTGGAGACATTATTCTTTAAAGGAACAAGACATACCAAAATACATTAATGTCACCAAAACAATAGTGATAAAAGACAGTATTGACGTCAAAGGATGTTCAAAACAAGATGGTGAGTTTAGGTTTATATTATAACAGTCCTACACATACCAAAATGGACATCTATGTCTCCAAAACAATAGTGATAGACAGCTTGTCGCCAAAATTAAGTCCAAAACACAAGGGTGAACGTTAACTCAAGTTTGTATTTTCATACAGCTGCATTTTTTTTTTTTTCAGTTACATTTTTACTAGGAACGCCAGACAGATTTGGTTATTATTGGGAGTACTTCCAGAGCCTTTTTGATGCTTCCGGACTGCGAAGTGTGTCACGACCCGATCGGTACCAGAAGACCTGTCAACTTGCTTTATTGCAGTTATGGTGGTGCACGCCGTCACTGTTGCTATGGTTTTATGTCTTTTTTTTCTAATCCTAATGTCTTATGAACAGTGTTGGGTTAGTTACTGAAAACCAGTAACTAGTTAGTTACCAGTTTATGTCAAAAGTAACTTAGTTACTTACACCAAAATGAAATGCGTTACTGTGAAAATTAACTAGTTACTTTTTCTTTTTTTTAAAGGCTCCTATTAATGCCCTTTTAGCCTTCGTTTCAGTACTATTATAGCACTGTTGATCAACTTGACATGCATTTGCATCACTAAACTCCGCTAAGCAATGTGGTCTACATACAATGGTTAGGATAACAACGCTATCTTTCATAAGTTATGAAAGATTACATACAAATCAAAACAGTTATTCAAATACAATATTTATTTTAAAACCGTACAGAAACCCGATGTGTTGAGCAGCCTTAAATGACAAAATAATCGATCGTTTTTGTACTATATTTTGTGCAATTTAAAAATATACTTTTTGTTAGACTATATGTTCATCTATCCATCCATCCAACTTCTCCCGCTTATCTGAGGTGGGGTCGCGGGGGCTGCAGCCTAAGCAGGGAAGCCCGGACTTCCCTCTCCCCAGCCACTTCGTCCAGCTCTTCCCGGGGGATCCCGAGGCGTTCCCAGGCCAGCTGGGAGACCAAGTCTTCCCAACGTGTCCTGGGTTTTCCCCGTGGCCTCCTACCGGTCGGACGTGCCCGAAACACCTCCCTATGGAGGCGTTCTGGTGGCATCCTGACCAGATTCCCAAAACCACCTCATCTGGCTCTTCTCGATGTGGAGAAGCGGCTTTACTTTGAGCTCCTCCCGGATGGCAGAGCTCTCACCCTATCTCTAAGGGAGAACCCCACCACACGGCGTGATCTTATCCTTTCGGTCATGACCCAAAGCTCATGACCATAGGTGAGAATGGGAACGTAGATCGACCAGTAAACTGAGAGCTTTGCCTTCCGGCTCAGCTCCGTCACCACAACGGATCGATACAACATCCACATTACTGAAGACGCCGCACCAATCCATCCGCCTGTCGATCTCACGATCCACTCTTCCCTTCGAGGTACTTGAACTCCTCCATTTGGGGCAAGATCTCCTCCCCAGTTCATGTATAAATTACATATTGCAGTGGTTCTCAAATGGGGGTACTTGAGATTTTTTTTCAATATTCTAAAAATAGCAACAATTCAAAAATCCTTTATGAATATATTTATTGAATAATCCTTCAACAAAATATGAATACATTCATAAACTGTGAAAAGAAATGCAACAATGCAATATTCAGTGTTGACAGCTGGATTTTTTTGTGGACATGTTCCATAAATATTGATGTTAAAGATTTCTTTTTTTGTAAAGAAATGTTTAGTATAAGTTCATGAATCCAGATGGATCTCTATTACAATCCTTGAAGAGGGCACTTTTAAGTTGATGATTACTTCTATGAGTGGAAATAATTATTTTTAATTGAATCACTTGTTTATTTTTCAACAAGTTTTTAGTTATTTGTACATCTTTTTTTCCAAATAGTTCAAGAAAGACCACTACAAATGAGCAATATTTTGCACTGTTTTACAATTTAATGAATCAAAAACTGGTGACATAGTACATTATTTTACTTTATCTCTTTGTTTTTTTCAACCAAAAATTCTTTGCTCTGATTAGAGCAGGGGTAGGGAACCTATGGCTCGCGAGCCAGATGTGGCTCTTTTGATGACTGCATCTGGCTCTCGGATAAATCTGAGCTGACACTGCTTAACATGATAAGTAATGAATAATGCCACTTGTAATCACAGTGTTCAAAATAATTAGCAAAATCTAAAACATTCTCATGCATTTTAATCCATCCATTTTCTACCGCACCTGTTCAAGAAGTTGCGTTAATGGTAAGAAGTTATTTATTTATTATTGGTTAGTGTGGGGCTTGCCCTCCTGGGGCTTCTTCAGACCACCAAGCACCGACATGAGAGCCTGTTTCAGGGTTACAATATTGTTTTATTTTTCATTAAGTCTCTCAGTTGCTTTCCAGCAATTGTCTTTTTCTCTTTTGTTCTCGCTCGCGCTCTGGCTCTAGCTCCAACCCCGTCTCTCCTACTGGCTGCTGCTTATAACAAGGCCCAGGTGGGCCATCTACGCACCTGCCGCTGATTCCGAGGCCGGTCCTGGCACACCCCGTTTTGCTGCAG